>NC_142938.1:83399168-83501668 GCF_046866305.1 Octopus bimaculoides | reverse complement strand
TTAATTTTTTCTTTTCCTTAATTTTTTCTTTATTAAATAAAAAGAAAATCTTTCCTTAATTTTTTTTTTATTTAACAATTTTTTCTATGAAAGTTGAGGAAAATAAACTGATGGCCTCTTTTTTTTAATTTTTAATTTCTTAAGAATTTTGATACTATTCAGCAGATTATTAACAGGTTATTGATTATTGATTAGGATCAATAATGATAAGGATTTAGTTTTCTATTAATCACTCTAGCTTATCTAAGACTAGATTTTAATTTATTTTTTTTTGAGATAAAGTTTGGAGGGAAATTGACATCGGGTTAGGGTTAGGGTTAGCTGATGTGGATGGAAGGAGAAGTGAATATTGCTTGGTGTGTACAGACTTGTAAAGTGAAAATAGAGCACACTGTTGTTAGGTCCGTCTCGTCTTTACTTTGACATCTGTCTCCCCTTTACCTTTACGTCTGTCTCATCTTTTACTCAGAGCCTTCAAAATTTTGTCTTTTTGTATATTTCTGATTAACTTCCCTTGTCATCATCATTTTCTGTGCTTGAAGTAGGTTTCCTACAGCCAGGTATCACTTACTGATGCTAACCCTTACATGTTTCCAAGCAAGGTAACATTTCACTGCGACTGGACATGCTTTTATAGAATATTGGAAATGCATGGCACCACTGGTATGACAGTGGTATTCATCAAGACAAGGAAGTATGCACAAATGCACACACACACACACACTTATAAACATACACACACATATACAACAAGCTTCTTTCAGTTTCTGCCAACCAAATCCACTCATGAGGCATTGATAAGCTTGGGGCTATAGTAGAAAACACTTGTTCAAAGTGCCATGCAGTGGGACTGAAC
This sequence comes from Octopus bimaculoides, assembly GCF_046866305.1. Lineage (NCBI taxonomy): Eukaryota > Metazoa > Mollusca > Cephalopoda > Octopoda > Octopodidae > Octopus > Octopus bimaculoides. The sequence continues at coordinate 83,500,812 of NC_142938.1, read as the reverse complement.
CTGAAACCACAGGGTTGGGAACTTCTGAACACCTGACCCTACCTTCCTCTAAAAGAGGTTTGCTTGCTGCAACTTCTTTTGCGTTATTCTTTAGTCAGGAGAAAATGCAATGCCCACCATACTTTTCAGGGCGTCTGATGCTTGATCTAAGGAGGAAGGTAGGTTCCAACAAAAGCCTGGCCTGCATGTATTATAGGAGATTCTTTTACTTAAGGCACCAACGAACAGGTGAGAAGTGGTAAACCAGATGAACAGGGAAGTCTACCATCCAAGAAAGTTATGACATAATTTAAATTCAGAAAATGCAAAAACATGAAACAAATTTTGGAAGCAGAAGTCACCTTTGCCATACCTTCTAATGGTTCTCATTATTCTAAACTGGTTCTTTATTTTATCAGACCCAGAAAGATAAAAGGGCAGCACTGACTTCAGCAGGACTGGAAACCAGAATGCAAGGAACCACAATGAATAGTGCAAGCTATTCTTTCTGATGTGCCACCAATTGTGCCATTTCAGTGCCTTGCAAGTGGGTTAAGTAACTACACCAGGGACTCCTTAAATAGTTTAAGTAGGACACATATTTCGGGCAAGACGAGGGTAGAAAATTTAACCTCTTGGTCCCAAATTTCTGTAGAAGTTCATTGCCTTTATTTTAATTCATTTTTAGAACAATGAAGAATTTATCAAAGTAACTTTGTCTTTATTTAGCTGGTGTTTGAAACAGAAATTTACAAAGAATTTTGATAGAAGATTTTAATTCCGATAATTTTAAATCATGAAATTTATAGAAAGGATCCAAGGGTAAATTTAGGTGGGTTCCTATCAAAAAGGATTAATGTAGTTTTGAAACTCCCCTTGCAGAGATATTTCCTGAACTGCAGGGGATTGACTAGAATGTTTGACTTTTGGACAAAATGTCTTCAGTATTTACATAACTATAGCCACATTGATAATACTGGGGATTCATGCCTCTTAACCAGATAGTTTTAGGTTCAATCTCACTGTGTGGCACTTTAGGAAAGTGTCTTTTAATAGAGCCCCATGCTGCCTAAAGCCTTCTGAGTGAATTTACGAAGCAGAAACTAAAATAAATCAATTATAAACACACACACACACACAATATTGAGCATTCTGGAGAGAATCGGTTACTTAAAAGATATGCATCGGGTTGGGTTGAATTAACCTGCAAGCACCACTTTTAGTTAAATAAGTACCCTGGGTCCTGAAGTGCATCCAGTAAAATATTCAGGGTGTGTAGAGAGGGGAAACCACCCCGATGAGTATTTAGTGCTTAGAAACTGGTCCAGAGCACACATTGTGTTGATCACTCAGTGTTTGGTATACTCTAGGATGTCCCATTGGACATCCTACACACACACACACACACCTTCATATATGTGTGTATGTACATGTGTGAGTGTGTGTCTATGTGTTTGTTTTTCATTTGTGTTCCTTGAATATTGTTCACCATTAGCAGTGTTGTTCTTGTTGTTGAAGTCACTCCTCTTAGCAGTAAATCATGTGCCCACTTTATGCTATGGAAGATGTGTGAAATAAGAGATCCCTTACTTGAAAAAAAAAAAGGGTTATTCAGTCATGGAAAAATATTACCTGACTTGGAGACAGGTGAGCATTGGCCACAAGACAAGCATTCAACCATAGAAAATTTGCTGCAACAAATTCTGCCTGACGATTGCAATTAAGGAAAGTTAAAATGGTGGTGATTATTATTTTCCCCCAACCAATCATGGATTAATTTTAATAATGGAAATCTCCTTTTTGGCTGCACTCATAAACTTGTTACATCTAATTACTACATCCTGCATGGGTCATCCTCCCAAGGTCAATAGAATACTTTAGTACCACTCGCATACTGGGGTCCATTCAATCAACTATTTTCATTGAGACAACTCATCTCTCCTTCTCTTCACCTTCTCTCTGTCCCCATCCCTAAAAAGAAAAAAAATCTTCCCTCATTATTTTCTTTCATTTCCCTTCAATGTTGAGTTCCTCGTTAGGCACAGAGCCAACTCTTGTTAGAGATGCCTTATCATCATCATTCATTAATCACGGTCATCATATTAATCATCACCATCATTAATATCAATGTCCTCATCGTTGTCATCACCACCATCATGCTTGTCATCATCTTATTAATCTTTACATTGCATCATCATCATCATCATCATCATCATCATCATCATCAGCAGCAGCAATACCAGCATTAGCAAATTCTCATTATCAACCTTGTAAGTTGTCATTCTTATCATCATCATATTGTTAATTATTGTTGTAATCACTATCATGATCATCAACGTTATTATTATGTTATTATTTACCATCGTCATCATCATATTATTCATTGTCATCACTTTCATGATGACCAAGATCTGATGATCATCCATTTATCTTCAGGATCATCATTATCACCATAATCATCACATTCCCCACCATCGCTCCCATCCTCACCCTTACCACCACCCTCACACCTCACCCACACCGTCATCACTGCCACTACCATCACCATCACCATCACCATCACCATCTCTCAAGAGATGAAAAATTATCCTATTCCAGACATGATTTGAACCCAGAATTAAATGCTATTTCCTCAGATTTAAGATTTTACTCTGGTTACCATTTTGGGGTGTAACCAGAGTTTGTGTTCTAAAGGGTTGTCCAAGAGGAGAACTGTAAACTATTAAGTAAACCCCAGTGTATTCCTGTTACTTATTTTGACCATAACTAGCCAAGTATGACCCATAGTGGCTGACGATATGTGCATCTCTGATCATGAGCAGAAGTAGTGGGGGAACATCATAGGCATGTGTTGAGAGGAATTCTTTGGGGTTTGGATAATTCACCTTTGGAAACATGGGCATTTCGTTCAACATGCTTCAACACCCCTTATTCAAGGACCTTATGAGTGGGATGGGTTACTTAATCTGAAGAAAATTCTAACTGGGCCCCACCTGCAAGCTCATGCACCATTTATTTTCGTTTGAGATCACCAGGTCGCCCACATATGGTTGTGATGCCTGTGCCTAGTGTAACCTTATCAGCCGGGTAGTTATGTTGAGTATGCTAGGCTTTGTATATTTTTCCCCAGTGTCATTTTGATGGCATGTGCTGCTCTCCCACTCAATAATAATAATAATAATAATATCACACATAGGTATAGGATGAGCAATTTTAAGCGAGAGGGTTAGTTGATGCTATTGACTCTGTCCTAGAATCATTGTTCATTTCTTTGACTCCAGAAAGATGATGAGGGAAGTTGACTATGGCAGGATTTAAACTTTTAGCATAAAGAACCAGAAGAAATTCTTCCTCAAGACATTTTGCCCAGCACTCGTCCAAAAACTAACAATAATAATCCTTCAAGAACGAAAGATCAAGTGAAGTTTGGCAGGATTTGAACTCAGAACATAAAGAGAAAGAACAAATATAGCAAGACATACTCTAACATTTTTGCTATGGAATAGAAGTTAATTGCATTGACCCATGAGAGGATGAAAGGCAAAGTTGAGAAGGATTTGAAACCAGAACATAAAGAGCAAGATAAAGGGATCATTACTAAACCTAAACACTATGAGGTATTTTGTCCAGGATTTTACCAATCCCTCAATGACAATACTGCACTTAAGCATATGCACACACACACGCACACACACACAGAGGCTTTGGGAATACAGGGGTGCTCCTGGAGGTGAAGTGGAAACTCACATGAAACTATTCAAAGATAATCATAGTTTTTTCTTCTCTTGTTTCTTTCACTTTTGCCAATCTTCATTGAATGAGTTGAAGAACGATAACAAAAGAAGAACAGTGACTTCAGAATCAATGAAAGAAAATGTATAAAATGAAAGAAAATGTTTGCTAAAGGAAATGAATCGACTGACATGAATTCACATTCTTTCGTTCGTAATTGCATAACAATAAAGTGATGACAATGAAGCCATGTATTACGATCTTTGTCAGTTTCTATCTTTGGTGTCAAGCTTCATATTAGAGGAAGTAAGCCTTCGGCTAATTGAAACGGCTTTTCATTTGCTTTTACTTACACAACAAATGCTCTCAGTAAAGACATGGCTACTGTAAGTAGTGAAGATCTAGACGACCCGGGGGGGGGGGCATCTCCTGTGTTGGTTAAGGGATGTCTAGATGTGCAGCAGATTTTTAGAATTAGAAGATTTAAAGGGCATCCAAAGATCGATGCTGATCAGGTGCAGGCATGGATGTAGTCTGGTTGGGAAGCTCACTTTGTGACCAAATGGTTTCAGGTCCCATCCCACTGCATGGCAAATGTCTCCTACTTATGCCCTGGGATGACCAATGCCATGTGAGTGAATTTGAGGGGATGAAAACGATGCAGAAGCCCATATTAAGCGCACAGACACACACACACATGTATGTGTGTGCGTGTCTGTGCTTAACCTATCAACTGGTAATGGCTTATTTACAACTCCACAACTTTGCAGTTCAGCAAAAGAGATCAATAGAATATGTAAGAGATATAAAGAGAATAAGTAGTGGGATTGATGTGTTCAACTAAAACACTGCAAAGCAAAGCCCCAGCATGGCTGCAATCCAATGACTGAGGAAGACAACAAAAGATGGTGACGCTGGCACGTTTCTCTCCCTTTTCCCTGATGACATGCAGAATGGAGACACACCTGCAAATCTCCTTTTTCCATGGTACCAGTGTTTATCCAAGAGAAAAGTCAACAACTTGGACCAATACAGCTTGGCAATAGTGTCATTAGGCAAGGGGCTGGAACAGATACTGTGTCTCGCCCAACCCTCTAACCGTTCTATCAATCCCCTACCTTGGTTGGTACTTTTCTTTTTTATTGATCCCTCAAAGAATGAAAGGTAAAGGTGACTTTAGTGAGGTTTGAACTCAGAGCACAGAGAACCAGAATAACCATTGCTAGGCATTCTAGCCATCACTTCAATGACTCTTCCAATTTGACGCCTTAAAATTCCAATTACTCTGACAAAGGCAATGATTTATTTATTAACATCATTTTGAATTAATCATTTTGAATTAATCATACATCATTTTGAATTAATCATACATTATTTTGTAGCTTCAATATTTCAACGATGTGATTGTTTATGTTTAGAATGACATTGCTGGGTACGTGTAAGAGGTCAGATCTGGCCAGTTTGAACATAAAACATGAAGACTATTTGGATTGGATATGACCAGTTTCAATGCTAAATGGTTAAAAATATAATCTGAAGTTTAAAAAACGAAAATGAGATAGAGAATAGGAAACCAAACACAGTGTTAGTTGAGAAAGAAAGGAAACTATGCTGGATAATAGATATAGCATGCCCAGCTGACAACAAAGTATGCGATAAGGAAGAAAGAAAAGTCGATAGATAAGACAGGTTAGCTTGGGAGGTTAAGCAGTTGTAGCCGATGAAAAAGGTGGTAGTACCAATAATTATCGGATCCTTGGGAACAAGGAGTAAAAATCTCGAGAAGTATATGGATCAAATTGGGGCTGCAATAAGGTGGAGCCCTTGCAGAAAACATTGGAAAATGATAGCTGTAATAATAGACAAGGAAAAGTAAAGTTGCATATTAATTGATTGATCATGTTTGTTTGATTCTAGGATCTTAAAGACAGAAGGCGTAAAACAAAAATAATACAGTCCCTTAAAATTCAAAATTGCAAGAATTTGAAACATGTAAAGTGTAAAGGTTGGGTTTATAATAATTGGTGCATTGGGAACAGTAACCAAAGATGTAGACAAATGGTTGACAGAGACTGGAATAGAATGCTCTGTAGAACTTCTACAGAAAGTTTGTCTTTCATTGACAGGAAAGATTATCAGGAGGACAATCTTAAGCACTTGAAAGACTATTGAAAGATCGTGGATATCTAAGGTTACAGGTAGTAACCTGCAACCCACATGAATTCTGCCAGGAATAAGAATGAGCCAGAGTCAAATCAATGACAATAATAATAATAATAATAATAATAATAATAATGAAATTAGGAAAGAAAATAATGCAAGATGAGCAAATTGAAAAAGTGACAAATATTATTACAAATGTAAAAAAAAAAACGAAAAAAGAAAGAAAAATGAAAAAGAAATTCCTGTAGAATTCCTCCTGACTGCCAGAAATGCTAGTTTGAAAATCAGCCAAATGATCTCAGAGTAAACAGATTTTTCTCTATTGCTTGGTTGTATACATGATAATAGTATGTGTGTATGCCTGTGTATGCATGTATGTATGTGTGTTTGTTGAATACAGAAAGCTTATAATGTAGCCTGGCTATCAAGCATTACTGTTGCCTTCTTGGACTGGCCCCACCCCACACTTATAGAGTTTGCTTTTCTGTTTATCTCTTGACTCTTTCATGCTAACACACTCCTTCGCCATTCCATACCTTTCTTTCTCTCTCATGCACACACATTCACACAGATTACAATTATTTATTAAATGGAAGAAAGAATGAAGAATATTTTTTCGTGAATCTGTCTTATCAAATTTTCACATATATATATGTAGACACACACACACACACACACACACACACACACATGCACCCTCATCAATCCGCCCATCCATCCACTCATACATACAAATGGCACAGCTTTACGGTTTAGAGTAGAAGCAGTGTTTGAATCCTGCCTGTGATGTTACAACTTATATTTCCATCTTATACATGCACACACACACACACACACACACACACACACACGTGCACAGAAATGCGTATTTATATACGTAAATATCTGTTTATACAAATATAATCAAAATAAGCAACAGGATATCAAGAAGTGATGCAGTACAATCCATTTCAAGCAACTCCATTTCATTGAACAATGCAATCATTACATCAATTGAAATGCAGGGCTATCCTCAGCTGCATAAATAAATAGAATTTTAACCAGTTGGACACAGTAATATAATTTTACTCAAATACTTTAACAGAGCAAGAAGATGGGAGAAATTCATGTTGCCGTTATTGTAGATAAGAATAGACTACACTTGGAAGTGTAGCACTACTTCTAAACTACATCTTTAACTGCAACCACATCACCCCTAACGTCTGGCCACCTGACTCCTCAGACTGCAACCCCCTTTATTACGTGTGGGGTGCAGTTGAGCAAGAGACCAATAAAACTCCTTATAACACTAAAGATGAACTGAAGGCAGGGATTATGACAGCATTCTCCAACTTAAACAAAGAGATCGTCCAGAATAGTTGCAGGAGATTCCGAACTTGTCTGGAGGCTGTAGTCGAAGCCAATGGCGATTTTATTGAATAAATTTACCCTTTAGTATTTCAAGATATTTTTATGTAATTTTGGTAAATTTATCTGTTAAAATGAGATGTTAGTGTTATTTTCATTTTCGTGTAATTTAGACGACAGTTTGTTCACCACACCCTGTATATGTATGAGTATATATGTTGGAGAGTGGTTACATGGCTTTCTGAAAGATAGAAGTCAGGCAGTAGTGGCTAATGGAGCCACCTCTATGAAAACACAAATAATGAGCGGTGTTCCACAGGGCACTGTCTTGGGACCATTGCTTTTTATAGTCGCTCTCTCAGATATGCCTTCAAGTGCCCGGATAGCCACTCTTACAAGCTACGCAGACGATACGAAAGTCTTGCAGAAAATACAGAACTCCAGTGATGTTGCACACCTGCAGCAGGAGTTGGACTCAGTTTACAGATGGGCTGAGGATAATAATATGCAGTTTAATGCTGAAAAATTCCAAGCCCTGCGCTACCAACGCCCAAAACTGAATATGAAACTTACAGAGTACACTGGTCTGCAGGGAATTTCAGTCCCAGAGCCTAAATCAGTGAGAGACCTGGGTATCGACATGAGTGATGATACCTCTTTCCAAGTGCACATTACCAGGATGGCAACAAAGTGCAGACGATTGGCTGGATGGATCCTGAGAACATTCAGAACCAGAGATAAGGAAACCATGATGATCCTCTGGAGGACATTCGTCCTCAGCCACCTGGATTACTGCTCACAGCTGTGGTCACCCACCAGTGTGAAATTAACAGCAGACCTTGAAGCAATCCAGAGGAGATTCACAAAGAAGATTGTCTCTTTGCAACTGCTCAGCTACTGGGAAAGGCTGAAACAGCTAAGACTCTACTCCCTGGAGAGAAGGTGGGAGAGGTATGCAGTTATATACATCTGGAAGATCCTGGAAGGAATTGTGCCAAATTTTGACATTGAAAGCTACACCAATGCTAGAATGGGACGACACTGCATAGTGCCAAAGATCCCAGCAATGCCATCGCGCTTCAGGACCAGTTACTGCAACAGTTTGGGTTTCAGGGGCCCACAACTTTTTAATATTCTCCCAAAGAGCCTGAGGAAACTGCACAAAGTAGATGTAGGGGTTTTCAAATCAAAGCTGGACCTCTTCCTGCCGAGAGTCCCAGATGAACCTACCTCGCGACAGGAGGTGCAAATGAGGGTTGCTAAATCAAACTCCATTCTTCACCAAGTGCCACAAATTGTAAGAGGCTCCCTGTAATAACAGTGTAGCAACACGGCGGTGCATCAGCATGGCCGCAGCTCTAAGCTGAAACTGTAAAAAAAAAAAAAAAAAAAAAAATATATATATATATATATATATATATATATATATATATATATATATATATATATATATATATATATATATATATATATATATATATATATATATATATATATATATATATATATATATATATATATATATATATATATATATATATATATATATATATATATATATATATATATATATATATATATATATATATAATATAGGTGTGGCTGTGTGGTAAGAAGCTTGCTTCCCAATCACATAGTTCCGGGTTCAGTCCCACTGCGTGACACCTTGGGCAGGTGTCTTCTGCTATAGCCTTGGGCAGACCAAAGCCTTGCGAGTGGATTTGGTAGGTGGAAACTGAAAGAAGCTCCGTGCTCTTCATTTTAGCAGATTTAATCACCCTTCAAGAAGGATATTGAAGATAAACAATAAAAACACATTTGGCACTTCCAAGAGAAACTAGCAAGGACACATAGATGCAGAGTAAAACTTGGATCCCTCTACGTGAGTATGCCATTCTTCTTGCCTCTGCTTGTAAATGTTCTTTTTTTCTTTGACATCTTCAATCCCCATTTTATAGAGAGATTGCCAGAATTGAAAACATGTAGGAATGATGTCTTGCACTCCTGATGCATTAATGTTTCACTCAAAGTAGTTTTTCTGCTGGTCTTTGAACCTCTTTTTTTGATCCAACAATCACGTGTTGACATTGTTGCTGCTGGCCACACCATACGTATAACATACCTGTGTTCTATACACCTGAGTTGTCACAATTCATGCTCTGTGTATAGAACAGATTCAATAGTACAGGTGTCGGTGTTTGATAGAAGATTTCTTTATGAGTGATCCTATCACACCAGGTGATAGAAACGATCCTATGAAGACAGTGGGGGTGAGGTGGGGGCTTAAAAAACTCCATTGTCTTAATATGCCAGACGGACGTGGCCCAAGTCTCAAACATATAGAAAATAGGGGAAGAAGAGATTACTTGAGAGACTGGAACCTTAGTATGAAGGCTGAAGTGATTGGTTCTTTGGAAGTACTCACCTTCCAATGGCTGCCGATGCCTGTCTGAGGTGGTTTGGAATCCTTTCATCCAATGTGCATTCATTGGAAATGATGTTGTCTCGGTGTTTGGATTGGGAAAGTGCAGCTTGTTGTTGTTGTTGTTGTTGTTGTTGAACTGAGAGAGTGAGAAGGAGGAAAGGTAGGGCAGTATGCCATCGGCAGATGTGTGTGTGTATGTATGTGTCTATATACACTTGCATACACACGTGTGTGCATATACACACACACACACACATATGTTCATACCAATATAATACATATTATATGCTTAAACATTTATATATATATATATATCCACACACAACATACCTACAAGCATACATATATTGTACCTATATGTATTTATATATATATATATCATCATCATCATCCTCATCATCATCATTGTCCTTTATATAATCAGTTAAACTTCATAACAAAATATCAATGTTGGCACACAAAGAGCTGTTGGATATTAACTTCATTTTGTTCAGTGAAGGATGAAAAAATTCTAAGAAACATCATTTAACAAGAACTTGAGATGTTTATTCTTCTCCTCTTATATATTTCCTGTAGCTATCCTTGTTGCAAATGAGGGGGGGGGGGGGATTGACCCATGGACTTTTACAGCACCACCAACACTCCTTCTCCTCCTCATCATCCTCCTCATTACCGTTTTACATCCATTTCCATGCTGCCATGAGCGGGACTGTTCAACAGGAGACAGTGAATTGAAAGAGACTACTTGCTCCAATACCTTCGTTTCGGCACAATTTCTATGGCCGGATGCTCTTCCCCTCAGCAACCATTTCACAGAGTGGACTGTAAAACTGCAAATTTTCATGGCACCAGCACAAAAAAGAGGTTTCCTTGCCATTGGCAAAAACTAAAATCCCTTTTCAAACCCTGTGGTGCTGTTGGTGAATTCAGTTTGCCAAACCCTTCTGTACTAAGTGCTTAGTGTGGCACCAGCACTGGTGACATAGATAGATAGACAGACTGACAGACAGACTCACAAATAGAAAAATTGACAGCTAGAAAGTGAAACAGACAGACAGATATGTATGTGTGTGTGTGTGTGTGTTTGTCACCACCCATCACCTGACAACCAGTGTTGATTTGTTTACATCCCTATAACTTAGCAGTTCAAGAAAAGGAACTGATAGAGTAAAGTAAGAACTAGAACTACAAACAAAATCATACAAGAAGTGCCCCAAAATTCCTGCAGTCCAGTGACTGGAACAAGTAAAAAAAGTGGAAGACTAAAAAATAATGCTCCATTATGGTCGTAGCCTAGCAATTTGATAAGCTGAATGAAAAAAAATCACCAAAACTAAAACAAGATTGCATCCAAATGTTACCACAAGGACAAATTCTTCCTGAAAAACTACAACAGTGAAATGAAACATCACTGATCCTCTGAATGTGAAATGGATCTGTCTAAATAGAAGCAGGATTATTAACACACATGCTGCCTCATAATGCTAAATGTCAGGAACCAATGCTGCCATTTTTGAAAGATTTCTTCATTAATATTTTTAAAGACCACCAGTTCGTGTGAAGCTTTGAACAATAGCTCAATAAAACAATGACCAATCGATTTTAAGGCCTAATGGGGAAATTTTTTTTCATTTTAATTATTTATATTTTCATGACTATTTGCATAATTAATTTTTTTTTAATGGTATTTAGATCCTGTAAAAATTTCAAATTTTGAATATTTTGTAGTTATTGAATTTTAACATTTCTTTTAAACTAGGTTTGATATTAAGATTCAATGATTAAAACTTTTCATTTCATTCAAATACATCTTGGTTATATTGAGACTTTTATAATCTGGTTTTACAAAAAAAAAAAATGCCTCTAAAAAAGTAAATATATAAAAAATATTTTGATATATTTTACTTTTTCTTGATAGATTTCTGTTTGCTTTGGTATTTGTGTAGCATGCCATTTCCCTTTCCTTGTTTCTTTTTTCTTTTTGTGTATTCTTATATAAATCCTGGTTAATTCATCATCATCATCATCATCGTTTAACGTCCGCTTTCCATGCTAGCATGGGTTGGATGATTTGACTGAGGACTGGTGAAACCGGATGGCAACACCAGGCTCCAATCTAATTTGGCAGAGTTTCTACAGCTGGATGCCCTTCCTAACGCCAACCACTCAGAGTGTAGTGGGTGCTTTTACGTGTCACCCGCACGAAAACGGTCACGCTCGAAATGGTGTCTTTTATGTGCCACCCGCACAAGAGCCAGTCCAGGGGCACTGGCAACGATCTCGCTCGAAAACCCTACAAAGCCAGTCAGGCGGTACTGGCAATGGTCACGCTCAGGATGGTACATCTTATGTGCCACCCGCACAAGAGCCAGTCCAGGGGCCCTGGCAACGATCTCACTTGGCTTGCCGGGTCTTCTCACGCACAGCACATTTCCAAAGGTCTCGGTCAGTAGTCATCGCCTCGGTGAGGCCCAATGCACGAAGGTCTTGCCTCACCACCTCAGCCCAGGTCTTCCTGGGCCTACCTCTTCCACGGGTTCCCTCAACTGCTAGGGAGTGGCACTTTTTCACGCAGCTATCCTCATTCATTCTCACCATATGTTCAAACCAGCACAATCGTCTCTCTTGCACACCACAACTGATGCTTCTTATGTTCAACTTTTCTCTCAAGATACTTACACTCTGATGGGTATGCACATTTACATTACACATCCAGCGGAGCATACTGGCTTCATTCCTTGCGAGCTTACGCATGTCCTCAGCAGTCACAGCCCATGTTTCACTGCCATGTAGCATGGCTGTTCGTACACATGCGTCATACAGTCTGCCTTTTACTCTGAGTGAGAGTCCCTTTGTCGCCAGCAGAGGTAAGAGCTCTCTAAACTTGGCCCAGGCTATTCTTATCTTTCTAAATTCTATTCTGTCTCATATCTCACAAATTCTCTGTTTCCTTTTTTCTACACCTTTGTAGACAAAAATCTCCAGGAAAATATGACAAAATTGGCTGAAAACATGGCTCTGAAATTACCCTCAATCATAGAAAATCTTTCTCTTATAATTGATTTTGATTTTAACTCTTGCGACCAAAGATGCCTGCTCACATTTTGGCAGAACTTCTGGATCTAAAGCTAAAATCTTAAACCTTTCACGAAGATATTCTTATTGAAATATACATTATCCTGTTTTTTGATTGATTTATATTTTTTTGTATTGTTGCTGGGTCTAAAGGAGGGGACAGTGCCCATGGTCTAGAGAGGGTGATACTAGTAATGTTCCTCTTGAACTTTTGTAAGTGAAAACCCGTGGGAAAAAGACATGAGCAGAGAACAAATTCCAGAGAGATGGTGTTCTGGGAAAGAAATACTGGACGTTGTGATTATTGCAGGGTTAGGGTTTGGGGTTGGACACAACAGGGGTGATGAGAGGAGGAGAGATATGCGGGCTAGAAATGCCTGAGTAGAGATGGTACAAGTTCATAGACTGCCAGTTCTGAAGAGACATTATGCCCATGAGTTAGGGGCTAGAATATGTCTATGAGTCAAGTGGTCCTTTTTTAGATGCAGTCTAGAATGTCTCTGTGCTATAAAGAATTTGCAGGAATTTATCAAAATAACTAAAATTTTGTCAATATAAAGGTGGTGTTTGGGATAGAATCTAACTTTAAAAATATTCTGGTTCATGCAAAAATGATGAAAGTTTTGCTTTTTTTTTCAACATGAATATAAATACTTTAAAATGGACAATTTTGCATCATAGAACCAAATTTAGTCTCAAGTGATTTGGTATCAAAAGAGTTAACCAATAAATTCATGACTACAATTAATAGTTTCTGAAAGGTAAAAAAAAAAGCCTAAAATAATTTTTTGATATGCAATAAAAAAAAAAAAGCCTGAATGGAAACAAGTGTGAATTTGCAAATAACACCTCTCTGATGTGGAAAAAATATCCGAGAAAAATCTAAAATGCTAAACTGCACAGCATGCATAATGCTGCATAAAGAGGGAACGCTTATGCAATTTTATGACTTGTTTTACTTCATTTTACAATCCCTCAATCAGAGGGTGAAAAGCAATGTACATGAGTGTTCCAGGGTCTCTGAGATTAATGGAACAAGGAAAAAAAAGTTTTCTACTGATTACAGAACCAGCATGAATGGTTCTGACAGAGTGGATTCTGCTAAAAACACCCAAGGGTCAGGCAGTGGTGTTAAAGTGGGCTACAAGTTATATATATATATATATATATATAATGATATGTAATTGTAAGGTCCAAGGATCTAGGTGTAGGATGTTGGTAAGTTTCAAGCAGTCCATGGTTGGTATAAAAAACAACTTTCAGAAACAATAATAGTTTATTGGTGTAGAAGATTGTAGATTTTTCCCATAATGAAATCCAATAAACTGGTAAAAAGCCTGGATTTTGCCTGCTGCATTCCCTCAATTTGGATTTACACACATACACACATACATACATACATACATACATACAAAGACAGTTACAGAGAGCGGGGGGAGGGGGAGAGAGAGAGCTCATTGAATCACCAGAACATCAGGGTCACATCAACAGCATATGTGCATATGCTTGTGTGTGTGTGTGTGTGTGTGTGTGTGTGTGTGTGTGTGTGTGTGTGTGGTAATTATGCTTGTAGTTTGCTTTTGTCTTAATTATGATTTGCTAATGAAACGAGTATGACATCACTGACACAAAGGATGTATTCTGTGAAATAAAGGTTAGTTCAGCATCTAAGTTGCCACTTGTACCTGAAAGGATGACATTTGCCAGTATGGTGGACACAATGTATTATCTTGTATAATAATATTCCGTAATCTTCTGGTAAAGTGTCAATGAAATAATTGTATCATTGTGGCAATGGAACACGTGGCTCACTCCATTCTCCTTGTTAGAATTTATGAAGGCAGTGATCTGGCAGAACCGTGAGAACACCAGATAAAATGTCTAATGGCATTTTGTCTGTCTTTATGCTCTGAGTTTAAATTCCACCAAGGTTGACTTTGGATTATGCCTATAGCAGATACGAATATTTATCTATGTATATATATATGTATGTATATATATCTATGTCTATATCTATATATGCATGTTACCCCCATTTAGCTTACACCTTGTTCTAGTCAGACAGTGGTCAAACATGTAGACTATGGCTGCTCTCCTCGGAAAGTTTCTTTCCCCACTTTTTGACTCTTTCTGCTGTTTCCAGTTTCTTCACAGCTAACCGTCTCCATTTCCATTATCCAAAAGACAATATCCAAAATATTACAGCCATCAACTCTTTCCCTTCCCTTCAAGGTCAAATGGAGCATGAGCTGATCCAACCTTTTTCTTTCCTGTATTTTGGGTCTGTTATTTGCCATAGCATCACCATCATCTCTATGTCCACTTTTCTGTGTTTGCATAGGTTGTTGAGGTGGATTTCCATTGGCTGGACGCCTTTCCTGTCACCAAACCTCCATCTGTTTCCAAGCAAGGAAATAATATTTCGCTGTGACATGTTTTTCATGGAAGATTGGCAAAAAAACAGACACCATTTGCATGGTGATGACACTTGTTTATGACTATCATGTGTTGTCAAGGCAACGAAACAATAACACACACACACACACACACACACAAACACACAATGAAAGGCTTCTTTCAGTTTCTGCTGACAGAATCCATTCACAAAACTTTGGTCAGCCTGGGTCTATGGTAGAAAACACTTGCCCAAGGTGCTACACAGTGCAATTGAACCCAGAACCCTATCGTTGGGAAGCAAACTTCTTTCCTCCACTCATCACGCAGAGTAAGCTCTTGTACTATTTCTTATGATAAAAGGGGCCAAACCAAGGAATAACTCAGGAAACTATTCTAAGTGTTTCGATGCCTAAAACCATTTCTGCTTCTTTGGTACAAACTTCCTGATTTAACCCTTTAGCATTAAGGTTTTATCTGCTTTGCTTTGACATTTAATCATGCATTATCTCATAGCTTTGACATTTTGGTGTGATCATTTGCTTTTAGAATGACATTGCTGGGTAGGTTTGAGAGGCCAGATCCGACCAGCTTGAACCTAAAACAAGGTAGAATATTTGAGTTAGATGTTTAAATGTTAAAGGGTTGAAGTGATCTAAGTTAAAACCTTCCATCAAGATTTCTTGTTCATTTTTTTTCCAAACAAATAACACTGAAATTATTTTTCTAAACTTTTCATCATTTTCAAAATTAAAAGAAACAAACAATTCGTTTCAACAGGAATATGGTTATAAAAGCATTACAGCAGAATAAGCAGTCGAAAGACTTTGGCTGTTACAAAGACAGGTCTTAGAATCATTCTTGTTTACTCAACAAAGAGTTGTTGCTGTCATTGCTATTGCCTGGCCACAAGTGTACAAGACATTTCTAAAGACATTCCAAATGTAACCATCCCATCTTTCTGTTTTTCTTTCTTTCCTATGTGCCGGGAAACCCAACATGTTCCTTGCTTTTAAGAAGCTAGAATATAATTTGATGAAGATTTATCAGCTATTTCTAACAGATCAAGTAGCCACACAAGAAGATTTGTCACTGGCTTTGGTGCTTACATTAACTCAGAGTATCTTATAGGAATGGTGGAGGTGAGCAGATGAGTCAACAGAAACTGGTTGGGCGCCAAGGAAAGGAAAGAGGCTTGCCGAATACAACAAAAATAATGGCCGAGATTAAGATGTGAGATTAAAGTGGCTCCTGAACGTAAGTAGTAGAAGCTTCAGTGAATTGTGATAGGTTGGAAGAGTCCATTCTCATTTAATGGTGATGGTGGTGGGGGTTTATAAAATTGGTAGAAATTGGTGGACAGAAAGAAAAGGTGGATCAGAAAGATTACGCAAGACACACATGCATATATATATATAAATGTATACGCACACACACACACACACACAATTACATCTACGAATATATATATATATATATATATATATATATAAGGTTTTTAACTTTTAAATTTTCATATTCTCTGGAAAATTATTATATATATATATATATATATATATATATATCTTTAAAAAAAGTGCCATGAAAGTAATTACATATAAGACTGACCAAAGATAGTAATGTTGTACAAATATTTTTTTGGTATCACATCATTCTGAGAATCTTTGCAATCAAAGAACGTTTGAGAGGAAGAGGAAAGAAAAGTTGGGAGAGGTGGGTGGAACTGTAATAACATTCAATGAAGATTTGCAGAGAGGAAAGAAATAAAACACACATACATCCAGCACATGCGTATAGAGATATATGCATATATACATATATATATATATATATACACATGCGTGTGTGTGTGTGTGTGTATACATGTCCTTGTGTGTATGCTTGAAAGTTTAATACGAGGAAGGAGAATATTATTGCAGAAAAACCAGAAACTGAATATCTACGACAAACAATGCAACACTGAGTTGATAAAGTAAAGACAAAACTAAAGAGTGTTGTGGTGATAATCGAAATAGGAAGAAATGACAGGGAGAAAAGCACCCCCACCGCCACCGCCACCACCAACAACAACAGCAACAATAACAAGAGAATCAACCGAATAACAGTCAGCAAAAATAACAACAACAGTAATTTGTATTCCAAGAGGAGGAAATATTGGACTGAAGTGACTTTTCAGTAAAATAATTTTTTAATAACAACAGCTGTTTGACATTTCAAAGTAATTTCTAAAATAGATGTTGTTAATGTTGATGATGATGATGATGTAACTTTTTGGTTATTGAGAATTCCCAATCAATTCAGATCAGTAATTCTTAATATGGGGGAAAATACGCTCCCCTGTGGGAAGGGGTGGGGCGAAATTTGATGATTCTGATATGGAAATTACTTTGTGGTTGATTCAGTCTTGACTCATTACAGGATCAGACGGAATACCTGGAGGTATTTGTTCAAGCTTTTTACATTCATTGTTGTCGTCGTCATCATCATCATCATCATCATCATTGTCAACATCATCATTATTTTAACGGTCACTTTTCCACGATTACATGGGTCAGACAGAATACATCAAGGCAGATATTTCTTTGGTCAGACTTGTATGGCTGTCACTCTAATCGGTACCTCTCCTTTGTTGTCATAAAGAGACACAAACACACATCGCCATGAATACATTGTCATCTTCATTATTTAACGTCTGTTTTCCAGGCTGGAATGGTTTGGGCAGTTTGACAGGATCTGAAGAGCTGGAGGGCTGTGTTCAGTTCTAAGGTCTGTTTTGGCATGGTTTCTTATGACTGGATGCCCTTTTTAACATCAAGGATGCTCTTTCTAATGCCAAGGATGGCTTTACATATAAATACATGCATCATCATCATCATCATTTAGCGCCTGCTTTCTATGCTGACATGGGTCAGACAGTTTGATTGAAACTGGTGAGCTGTTGCACCAGGTTCCAATCTGATTCGGCATGGTTTCTATAGCTGGATGCCCTTCCTAACGGCAACCACTGCAAGAGTGTGATGGGTGCTTTTTATGTGACACCGCATGGGTGTCAGTTATATGACACTGCCATCAGCCACATCTATGGTTTCACTTGGTTTGATGAGTCTTCTCAAGCACAGCACATCACCAAAGGTCTGCGTCACAGAAGAGACGAGAATCTTTCTTGACCACTACAATCGTTTCAACCCATCTAGCATGGATCCCTTGCAGGTGGGATACTTCCAACACAACACACAATAAAAACACACACAACACGCAAAAACACACACACCCAACTTTTGCACATACACATACATACTTCATCCACTAACACACACATGCACACATACACACACAGACACGCATGTACACACACTACTCAAACAAGCACACATTAACTGCTACACACAAGTGTTTGTACACACACACCTGATAGCCTCACATGCATATACTATACACAACCTCACACACACACAAATACACGGAACACACATCACTCCACACAATGCATGCATTGGTTTACTTATATACATACTCACACATGCTTCCATATGCACACACAGGTTCACAGTCTTATGCTCACTCACACATACATTCATGCATGCTCACTCCCATTCACACATACACACACCATTCTTACATACACACACATCAATTCAGTTGGGTCACCGTTATTGTCTGCCCTTCATTCAGCTGCTAAGCACTTTATGGTTAATATTAAACTTAACGCAAGGCGGTGAGCTGGCAGAAATGTTCAGGATCATAAAATTGCAGGTTTGATTCTTGAAATGAACATCACATTGTGTCCTTGAGCAAGGTTCTTCATTTCCCATAACTCTAGTCTACTCAGCTGAAAATGAGGATGAGACAACTGCTGGTGTAGCCCTGCCTCCATCCATCAATCACATCCTTGATGTTCGGTCGCATGAAGAGTAGGAGTGCTGAGAAGGTATCTATGTCAGTTTGTGATAACATAGACAAGTAAAAGGATTAACCAAAACCCATGGTTTAAGCTACCAGATCGTACTTGCTTTTGTGAGTGAATGGGATTTGGTGAGCCAAGCTATTAATATCATGCAGTAAACTATGTCTTATATAAGGCAATTTTTGTTTCCTCATGTATATAGTAGAGTGGTGTAGGGTTAGGACTGTGCTGTGGATAAGAAAAGAAATAGAGAAAAAGATGGTTAATAAACACTGATCCAGATGCAGTAATCTTGTATCTCAAAAGTAGTGGTGGCCACCCAGCAGAACATTCCAGAGCATTATGAGATATACAGTGTGGTGATAGTAATAGTAGTAGTGGTGGTGGTGGTGGTGGTGGTGTTTTACAATGACTGAGTGAATTTGACCTCAGTAAGATTTCAGTGCAGAACATAAAGTGTGAAAAGAAATGCCACAAAGCATTTTGTCTGACATTGGGACGATGCTACAAACTTTGCTGCCTTAGCAATAATAGTAGCAATAATAATAGCATTGATGATGATGATGATGATGATGAGGAGGATGATGAGGATGATGACAATAATAAGGATGATGATGATGATGATGGCTGTGATAATGATAGCTATGATGATGGTGATGACGATGATAATTTCTATATTTTGTCACAAGGGTAGCAGATAAGAGAACCTTATGAGAACGAATTAAAAGAAAGAAAATGGCGTTTCACATGAAATTGATTTTGAGAAGGAAGTTGAGAGAAAAAAAGGGAAGTTCTTGTTCCCAGTAAAATTGTTGGAAAGTGGGTGAAAGTAATGAAAATGATATGAGTAGAAATGCTTCAAGTCTGGGGAAACAGTTGACAGGAAAACAACAGCTGAAAGAAGGTACCTGACTTTGTGCTGGGGACATTGTGGATTTGTGAAGTCCTCCTCCTCTGCTGGTATGACAGGGATGCTCATTTACAATTCCACATGATGTCAAGACAAAAGGCACTTACACGCCCATGTACACACACACACACACACACACACACACACACACACGACAGGCTTCTTTTCAGTTTCGGTTCCTGGTTCAAGGCCATAGTAGTAGACACTTGTCACAGGTGCCGTACAGTGGGGCTGAACCTAAAACCACAGGGCTGCCAAGTGAGCCTCTTTACCATATAGCTATGCCAGCATCTCACTATACTCATGTCTCAATCATATATAAAATGCTCTTTTTGTTTGTTTTTTTTTGCTTTTGAATATCTTTTCATGTATTTATTGTTTATATATTTCAGAAAACTAAGAACCCAATGACATGTGGAATGCACCCTTTGTACACCCTGTAAAAGGAGTTAGCATTAGGAAGGGCACTCCATCATAGAAACCATACCAAAGCAAGCAATACATCTTCATGCAGTTCCCTTGGCTTTCCAGCTCCTATCAAGCTGTCCAACCCATGCCAGCATGGAAAAGAGACGTTAAATGTTGTTGCTGCAGCTGAAGATGTTGATGATGATGATGATGATATTTCAGAAAAATGTCACAACATAATGATAATCCTGTTCAATAATGGTGAATGGGGTTCATTTAATTCACATATTAAATTGACAGCATCGTTAAGGTGTTGCACAGAATGGTTTGTGGCATTTGAGTGCAAGTCCGACTGAAGTCAACTTTAACACAATCCAAGGCTGTGGATTGGCAGAACAATGTCTGACCAGATGCTTTGTGGTGTTTGCCTTAGCTCTTTGCATCCTGTGTTCAAATCTTGCAATGCCCTACTAAATTAACACCACCACATGGTACCCTGGGTAGATTTGCAGAGTCCACTCTGGTGCTGGCAATCAGACCAGGCCTCTGGTTTGAGAATATCTTCTTCATTCTTCCCCCACCCCCAGTCTTCAAGGCTCTGTGGCACTACCTTCCATCCTGACTAAAAGATAAAAAAGAAAAATATTGCATGGAGTCATCTGGTGACTCTGGTAGAATGATTGGAAGGCCAATTGAGTCCCTGTCCTGGAATCGTAGTTATAAATAGTGGATGAGGGATTGGAATGCGGTGGGGAATAATTAATGCAGCAGGGGTGGGTGAAGGTTGTGATGAGGGAGGTGTGAGGTAGGGATGGAGAGAGAGGGAGGAAGACGAGGATGTACATTGAAAAGCTCAACAGACCTCAGTTCTAAGTTTATATTAATGTTAAAGAGACTTTTCAGTCACCCTCTGTGTGTGTGTGTGTGTGTGTGTGTGTGTGTGTGTGTGTGTGTGTTTGTGTGTGTGTGTGTGTGTGTGTGTGTTAATTATCAGGGAATATTTGACAAAAGATCTTAAGTAATTAATACCAACTTGAAGGAGTTTGGCACTAAATGAAGGTCAGGTTATTTTTGATAAATGCTATCACAAGTCTTAATTCTAGAAACTTCAGAGAGTCAGTTAGAGCTACCTTTATTATTTCTTTAATTTTTTTTTTGTTGTTTTTTATGTGATATTTTGTGAAAAAATGGTTTTTAATTCTGTCTGGAAATTGTGGGGTGCTGATCAATTTGGATCAATCAAAACCTTTCGGTGAGGTAGACCATCACTACTTGGAAACTGTCCTTGAAGCGGCTGGTTTCGGTCCCATCTTCCGCGGTTGGAATGCTTCCTTATACAGCGGCATCGCTCGGTAGTTCGCGTAAATGGTCATTTATCCAGACCATTTAACATCATGCATTCGGTTCGTCAAGGATGCCCCCTCTCGTTGCTTCTGTATATATTGACGCTTGAGCCACTACTGCAGAAGCTGGTGACGCTGAGGGGCATCCCATGAGAGCTGGGATGTTGGAGGAGCATGTCTGCATACGCTGACAACATCATTGTCATAGTGATGCTACAAGCACATCGACCTGGTCGGCGAGACACTAAAAGAATACGAAGCGGTACGGGAGCAAAAATTAACCGGGAAAAGTCAGTGGGCTTGCGGCTCGGCACCTGGAGAAGCAAGCCCATGCTGTCCAATAGCATCTCCATCGTGGGACACTGGACTGACGGACTGGTTAAAGTGTTCAGAGTATGGTTTTGTCTGGACCGCCAAATGGAGAAGAACTGGGGCAAAATAGCAACTAGGGTGGCTACTCTTGCCCAGTAATTGTCTGAGAGGAAGCTATCCCTAAAAGTTGGGTGGAGGTGGCAAACATGTACATCACATTCATCATCGATTACCGTCTGACCATCGTGCCTTGTCCCGACTTTACCGTCACCAGACTGGAACGCATACACTTCCGCTTCTTGTGGAAGGGAAGCGTTCCGATGGTTAAATGATCCATTTGCTGTCAACACCCACTAAATGGAGGTCTAGGCATGCCGTGGTTGATGATGTGCAGACATTGCGACCGGCGCTTCATAGATGACCTACGCAAGCATGGAAAAGTGATCATTAAAACGATGATGATGAGGAAGATTATGAGATACATACATATCCATATACAATTATAAATACATATATACATACATACATACATACATATATATACATACATACATACATATATATACATATATATGTACATACATACATACATATATATACATATATATGTACATACATACATACATATATATACATATATATGTACATACATACATACATATATATACATATATATGTACATACATACATACATATATATACATATATATGTACATACATACATAATACATATATATGTACATACATACGTACATACATATATATGTACATACATACGTACATACATATATATATACATATATACGTACACACATACATAATACATATATATGTACATACATACATACATACATACATACATACATACATACATACATATATATACACACAAACAAAAACATGCATATATGCATACATATACATACATATGTATGTATATATACATACATATGTATTTTTGTATGTATGTACATACATACATATACATTTGTGCCGGTGGCATGTAAAAGCACCCACTACACTCTCAGAGTGGTTGGTGTTAGGAAGGGCATCCAGCTGTAGAAACTCTGCCAAATCAGATTGGAGCCTGGTGTAGCCCTCTGGTTTCACCAGTCCTCAGTCAAATCGTCCAACCCATGCTAGCATGGAAAGTGGACGTTAAACGATGATGATGATGGGTATATGTGTGTATGCAAAAGGGCTACTGCAACATATCATCCAGTACAATCTGTTGCATGGTCTCATGGTCAGGTCTTTGGTGACTAAAATGGACTAAAACAGTTCCATAGCAAGCTTGAATGTTATAGATTGTGCTTTTCACAGAATACCATGCAGTATAAAAAGAAAAACAAAACCAGTGAAAGGACAAATAAATTTAGTAAAGTTAATGGCCATCCAAGAGGTGGGAGGGAGAGAGTCCTTGTCTGGTTTAGACATTTCTCTAAGAGAAGGAAAACTCTGATTGGCTACAAACAAAGTTGCAGATGTTAATGATGTAGACTAGTTCTTCATTTTGGACAAATGCATACATTCTTTACAGACGGCAAGTGACCCTCTGTGCAAGGGCTTTCTTTTCTTTAAATAGCTTCAGGCACCACTTGATTCTTAACATCTCTACTATGTAATGAATACTATGGCTGCCCATTGCTGAAAAAGAAACCCCACCCAAAAAACAAAGCATTCAATGAAGATGTCCATGATGGAATAAAGGCACATGAGGATATGTGTGGTGAGCTTTCTGAACACCTGCTGCAAGGGGTGTCCATCATTGCCACCTGTGTGCAATAGAATGTAAGTCCTTATCAGAAGTGGAAAACCACTTTCTTGCTGCTCATGTGTGAAGAGAACAATCGAATAAGGGTATTATTCAAAATCAAGTTGCAGCCATTATATATAAATCTACACACACACATCAAATAATTATACATGTGTGTGTGTGTGTGTGTGTGTGTGTGTGTGTGTGTGTGTGTATACACATGTGTGTGAGTGTTTATTTTATGTGGAGCATACAACTAGTTAATCATGTAATAAGTAGATAGAAAGATATTTTTGCTAATCACTGGGACAAAGTTAAGACTGGTCAATAAGAACCTTATGATAATGAAGCTAATATGATTGAGGGAAAAGGATTAAGTGACTAAATGATATTACACTTATCTCAGCTTTTCATAATCTTTACTAAAATTATATTTTCCTTCATGTTTTTGTTGTTGTTGTTGTTGCCGTTTTGCATTTTATGTCATCATATTAAGATCAGTGGGAAGGGTTACACAATTCATCATCATCATCATCACTATTACTGCCACTACCAACACTGCCGCCTTGTTATTGTCATCATCATCGTCACCACCACCACCCTTTCTTTTTCTCTTTCTCTTCCTCCTCCTTCTGTCTGTTACTACGAGCTCTGTTACAGGATACAATCACTTACCCACACATAGAGACCCCCCACGTCCGTGTCTAAATGTCATTAACCATAGCAACATCAATATCCTTCATGTTGGTCAAGACTCTCATGAAAGGAATTGTTTTGGAAGCAGACAATGTCCATTAATTCACCTGCCAATGATTCCTCACCAAGAAACTGAACCTGTTTTTTGCTGTTTGTTCTGGTTTGAACAAGAATAATCCAGCAATCACTAGAAATCCCTTGGATTGGTAGCATCCAATCGGATTGCCATCATCACAGCATGTGTTGACATAGCTGTTTCTGTCCTGTTCTCAGTCAACCCTGGCATTCCCTAGGGTCCAGTTTTGGGTCAAACTGTCTTCCTTCCATACATTAATGAACAATAATCTACTTGTTGCCGTATCCCACAATGCCCAGCTGACTGGTCTCGGTTGACCAGCAAAGGTCATGGGTATTCCCTCTTCCTTGTGACTCAGCAAATGTTCGTCTGTTTGTCGTCTGTCTCTTTCTTTATATACACATGAAAATCTTGGATTGACACAGGAAATGTTATCTTTCCAGGAAACAGGTGAGGGTTGATGACAGGAAAGGCATCTGGTTGTAGAAAATTTGCCTCAACATATTCCGACCCATGCAAGTGTAAAAAGTGGACAGTAAATGATGATGTCACAGGCACACATACACATATATATGTATATATCAAATTATATATATGATATATATATATATATATAGATATATACAAACATAGACATATTACATATGTTACATACTCATATATACACAAACACACATACATAAACACGTCATTAGTCCAACCAGTGATAACTTTACAGACGCCATTAAGCCAAGCTGTACAAAGATTCTTCGATCAATCATAAATGAAGCTCTTGAAATGCATAATGCAAGGTAGGTTCAGCTTTCACTCATAAATCTAAACAGAAGCTGCAAAACAGCAGTTTTGTAAGAATCCTTATTGTATCTCACTTTGGTAAAACAGGATACTTTGAAAATGTAGAAGCAAACAATAGAAAGTTAAATAAATAGAGAAGTGAAAGAGTTGACAGAGTAATAAAGAAAAACCTGATCTAGATATGTGTGTATATGAAGATGCTGAAACTTTATAACAGAATCACATGGGCAAACACACGTATAAAAACATGATATGAATTTATAAATTTAGTGATATAGGTGAAAACAGAGCTGTGTAGTTAAGAATGTTTTCCAGGCTGATATGGGTTGAACAGTTTGACAGGAACCAACATGGAGGTGGAGGACTGCACCAAACTCCAATGCCTGCTGGATCCACTTCGAAATGCCAACCATTTCACAGTATACTGACTGTTTTTTTTATGTGGTACTGGCACAAGTGAGGTTACCATACATGCATACATACCATATGAGTGTGTGTATGTGTGTGTATCTTTGTGCTTTCTTGTCTTGCCATGGCATGACAGCTGTAAATGAGTGTCACTGTCATACAAGTTGTGCCATTCATTTCCAGTCTTCTGTGGAAACATGTCTTAGCAGGGAGGTATATCACCTTGTTTAGAAACAGGTGAGGGTTGGTGACAGGAAGGGCATCCAACTGTAGAAGCTTTGTCTCAATAAATTCTGTGCAACCTATGTAAGCATGGAAAAGTGAACATCAAAATGATGATGATGGTGAATGACTCACACAAACGACTCATAAAAAGATGGACTACAAATTACTAGTGTACATCATATGAACAGTAAAGAAAAAAGAATGCTCCAAAGATATTGTTTAAAATTAAACATTTAGAATCCCCTCTCCATCTTTTCCCTTTGACTAATTCCATGCATCAGTTAGTGTCTGCTCTCTTTACTATCATCTTATCACAGCTATAAAGCTGTTTTCATCTTAACTCTAGTCTCCATCTTCTCATCTAAAACCACCACTCTTTCTTCCATTCTCCCTCAATTGTAGTGACCACTCTGGTCCTTAACTTTGCAGGTCCTTACCTCTGGTCCTTAGCCTTGCAAGCTGCAAGGCAATCTTCGTTAGGACTTCACTAGTTCCACACACGTGCAAAAAGATACCCGGTGCACTCTGTAAATTAGTGTTAGGAGAAGCATCCAGCCACAGAAACCATGCCAAAGTAGACACTGAAGCTTGATGCAACCGTCTGATTCATCAGATCTTGTCAAACTCACCAAAGATGGACGTTAAATGATGACGATGATGACGACGACAATGATAACGTTTTATTTATAAGTTTTGTGTTAAACTGTTTTCTTCAAAATACTGAAGCATTAAAATAGATTTGCAAAAGCTTTCATTCAACTTTGACATCTACAAATGCATGTGAACATCATCAGCACTGCATCCGGGTGTTACTGGGTGTTTTGGGTCTTACACCATACACCCACTTCCAAGTTGCTTGACTTAGGTTGATCAAGCTTAGGCCTGTAATCATGTGACATTCATATTTAAAAGGTGGTGATCTCACCAATCACCTCCTTTAAAACAAGCAGCACTTCGAGTTACCCCTTTATAAAACACATTAGTTTACTGGGGTTGAATTTATAAATCACTGGTTCAATAAGATGCAGGTGAAGGGAAATAAGGTGTCTGTCTTATCATGTGGCTGTTAAAACTGGGCCCTATTTCTTTCATTTTGAGAACAACAAATTAGCAGAGTCATTGCAATATTGGACAGAATGTCTTGTGGTATTTGTTCTGAGTTCAAATCCTGCCAAGGCCAACTTTGCTTTTCATCCGATGAAGGTTGATAAAATATAATTATCAATGCAAATCGGTTGGAACTGTTAAAGGGTCAGACAAA
The DNA here is from genome assembly GCF_046866305.1 of Octopus bimaculoides. NCBI lineage: Eukaryota > Metazoa > Mollusca > Cephalopoda > Octopoda > Octopodidae > Octopus > Octopus bimaculoides. The sequence continues at coordinate 83,473,603 of NC_142938.1, read as the reverse complement.
ATGCCTTGTGGTATCTGTTCTGATGGCAACACTTGCAATGGCATTGATGCCAAGCTGTATGGATCCAAGTCAACAGCTTCTCTCTTGGATAAACATCAGAATTATGGTGTGAGGTGACTTGCATGCATGGACAACGGTCAGTCTTCCTCAAAAAGTCTAGACCAGGCCTGTGGGTATATATGAGTAGATGTATGAACGACCGTGACCAATGGAGCTCCCTTCCGTTCTGTTTGTTGTTATTGATTAGAAATTGTTTGAATAAAAGTGAGGATTAGAAAACATGAAAGACTATAGGGGTCAGTGAAGAGACTGACTGAAGGGTGGGTCAGGATGTTGTTCTGGGCAAAATCAGTCCTTATTGATGCTGTGTATAGCCTAATGGCCTTTCTGATTCCAATCATTAAATGCCCATCCACCCCCCAACCAAAGTACTTTATTACATTCCCACTACTTTGCATGCCTCACTGTGGTGTTGCCACACTTATTATTTATGACTATGTGTTGTCACTACTCTTTAAGAAGCAGAAATTCAAAAATACATGCTTACACACACACACACACACACATAATAGACTTCAGTACAGTTTCCTTATTGAAATTTTACTTGCAGTATATTAAGCAACTCATGGTTATAGTAACAGGCCCCTAAGGTGTTACATTTTAAAATTAAACTTGAAACTAAGCTGGTGGTAGAGACAGCAGAGGTTGTCATGAGATGGCTGTGGATCAGGAGATGTGAGCCCAAGAAGGGGACAGTGCTATGTGGAGTAGTGCTAACTGGACCCAAGCCATGCATTGCAAACTAAAATTCTTACCACAGTCTGTGAACTATAAACCTTTTTTTGAATATTTTAATAAAATGAAACCTAAAAAAAAACAAAGGCAAAACAAAAATATGAAATATTTCTCAGTATTTGTTTTGCCAGAAACCTTGCAATGAAGTCCAAATGATTAATTGTATAACGTAACCATGGAAATTTTACATTTCATCAGACATTTCAAATGCAAAAATCATATCTTTGTGAGCCTTTCTCAATTTACCAGACCCCATTTTGGGTCAGAACCCATTTGAAGGAAGTAGATCTTCTCATATAAAGACGTTCTTCCACCTCAATCAGGGTGGGCTTTTAAGGATTACACTCTGACTTCACTATATCTCTCACCTACAGCAAATAGCAATTGATATAATTGCTCATTATTTCTTATTCTGCTCACGTGACGTGTGCAGCTGTTTGTCGTAGTAGTAGTAATAATAATAATAATAATAATAATCGTCAACAAAGACAATTATCAAAAGTAGCAACAGCCTGCTTGCATCATCGAAGAAATTCTATGTTCTCTGCATAAGTGCGAATATCTGTTGTCTGCGTAGGTGTGAATTTGTTATTTGTGAGTACTTGCCTGTATCTATGTGTGTGTGTGTAGATACATGTGTACATGTTGCTGTCTGTATTTATGTAATATGTTTTCTTTCACAGTTCATCATGTTGTATTTTTAATGTATTTGTTGGTGGAACTGTGTCTGTTGATAGATTTATTCATATTTGCAGTTATGTTCTATATTAGTGACTCACACACACACACATATATATTTACATATACAGGCATGAATATATATACTTACATACATACATATATGATGATGATGATGATGATGATGATGATGACCATTAGTCCACCTTCCATGCATGCATGGGTTGGACAGTTTAACAGGAACTGGCCAGGTAGAAGACTGCCCCAGGCTACTGTGTCTGTTTTGGCAGGGTTTTTATGGCTGGATGCCCTTCCTAACAGCAATCACCACCCTTCAGAGTGGATTGAATGCTGTTCATGTGGCACCAGCACAGGCAAGGTCAATTTTGGTATGGTTTTTACAGCTGGATGCTCTTCCAAATGCTAACCACTTCCTAATGTGGACAGGATACTTTCTATGTGGCACCAGCATGGTCACCAAGCAACTTGCAAGACAAGGAGTTTTTGAGAGAAGAGGAGGTATTGAAGGAGGGGATCTTGTGTCAGATGAGGAAGGGTTAGAATGTGACAGAGAGGCATAGAAGCAGAAACAGGTGTCTTGCTATAGAGGAGGTACATGGTTACCTGGCCAGAGAGAGAGAGTAGTTTCTATATCTGAAAAAGAAGCAGACACTAAAGCATTAAAACAGTAACATATTTTTTTAGGAAGTTAAATGTTATGGCTGATCATCAAGTGACCATTGGTTTCATAACCATGAAACATTTAGAAATATAAGGGACTCATCAGACAGAAATAGCTGAAGACACACAGCCTCTCTACAACTGGAGGAAGAAATACTTCACGGTTAGTTTTGTAAAAAACTAAAAAATTTGTCTGTGCAGCAGATAGGATGGGTTAATCCTCCCTTCCATTGGCTCCAGCTGTGAGGATATTGGAAGGAGCTTGGACATGGTTGGCAACAGGAAGGCTATCACACTTGCAGAGAATCTGTCTCAGCAGTAATAAGATTTCTTTTAGCTTTTCTGTTGCTTATTCAGAAGAGAAGGGTAGTGGCTTCAGTCCATTACAAGGATGGGAAGGAGAAAGGAAAGAGGTGACAGTAAGCACCCGGAAATCAAAAGCTTAGCCTAAATACCTCCAACAGAAAGGAATTCATTAAGTTGAAGACTTCAGGAAAATTGGAGAGGAGAAGAACTGGCTAAAATGGTTTATATGCGGCCTGAAAGATGGTGGACATAATATGAATGAGTTTGATAACTGAGAAGAGAGATCACATAAGATCAGATAGTTGTGAGAATCAAAGGAAAGGATAGTTTGGGGCAGAAATCCATCATTCTGTCGCATTAAATTTATTGCACACGCACGCACGCACAATGAGTTTACCCAACAAAGACACCTCTATATGGTTATTCAACGTGCTAGAAATAGCAGTCAAACCTCCCATTACCTTCATACTGCCATCTATAAAAAAATCTACAAAGTAGAAAAATCTTAAATATAAGATAGAGTGGTCATGAATAGATTGTCTTTGAGCCTAGATCTACGTGATCAAGATCGACTCAGGGTTAAACATGCAGTACCTGTTGGATGTCTGTTTCAGAATCAGAGAAGGCTATCATTTACCATTCCATCTGTTTGTGTGATTCTAATTAGAAACTGTTTCATCAACGTCTCTGTTGCATTAGTGGGGAGGAGGGGTGTGCTCCACACCAGATGGCATTGTTGTTGTTGTTGTTGTGGTGGTGGGGTGGTATTTAATATATGTGTTACATTATACTTTGTGGGGTGGGGGTAAGGTGCACAGCAAGCACAAGGAACGTTTTGGCAGGGTGCAAATACCTGTGACATCACTACCCTGTCATCTTCATTACAATTGTCATCATCATCATCAATACACCCGGCAACTGTTACCACTACTACCAGCATCACCCACAATATCATCATCATCATCATCACAAGTCAGCATCTTTGCAGTTGTTCAGTCTGCTAGAAATAACAGTCAAATCTCTGCTATTGGTCAGCTCAAGATGCTGCTTAGAAGGGCTAAACCCCAAATCATATATGTACATATATATATAAATATATACAGGGTGAGCCAAAAGTAGCTATACACTTTGAAATATTTTTCATTTTATTACTTTTACAATCATTTATTCTAATTACATTTATGAAACACAGTTTAATCTCGTAAATGGTCAAAATGTCCTCCTTCAACATAGGAACATTCCTCAAACGTCCCAGAACACTGTAACACACAGCACATTATTCACGGTACCTGTAAAAATCGAATAAGTTAATTTTAAAAGTGTTTACCTGCTTTTGGCCCACCCTGTATATGCACACATACACACATACATATATAAACACACATGTACGTATACATTTGTGTGTATCTGTGCATATGTGAATGTATGTGGCTATACACACGTGTAATATGGCTACTGAGGCCTGTACTACAAGAATCCAAGAATTGGTAACATGGTGCTAACAGACCTGGCAACCAGTTAATAGTCCAATCAATATCAGATATAAAGGAAATTGCCACCATTTAATTAACTCACTGTGTCTAACAAGTCAATGTAAAATGGAGATAAGTTGGTGGAGCTGGTTAGAATAATGGCACTCGGGTCTAATTATATTGCAGCCATTTATTCATCATCATCATCGTTGTCTTGATAGATTTTCTATTCGCATTCTCTTGACAGGGTCTGGCTCAGAAAACAGAAACATTACTGAAGATGACAAAGTTATACACACATACACACCTATACATACACACATACACACCTATACATACACACATACATACATACGTACACAGGTTAAATCAGCATCCTTTGAGGGCCGACAGAATAAAGTACCAAGATAATATTTAATTCCCAACTGAGTGCCCTTTTCCAATGCCAACCCCTTTACGGTATGTACTGTGTGCTTTTTTTGTAGCACCAGCATGAGTGAGGTTATCATGCATCCTGCAAGACTAAGATCATTTTTGATTGAGTGGGGCGACAATTGAGAGGGGGGTGGTTTTATGCTAGAGATAAGGGATTAAAGTAGAAGAGGGACCAGCACGGATTAGGTTTCTTGCAGTAAAGGGGCTAAATGGGTAGATAACATTATAGAAGAAAGGGAGGGAGTAGCTGGGGTTAAGCTGGAATGAGCTGGAAATAGTGGTGGTGAGGTGACTGGGTGGAGCCTGAAGATACAAGGTGAATAGAGGAGATTGGCAGAACTGGGTACACATGTCTGTGGAATACTCAGTCACTTACATTCAGGAGCAGGTAATTCAGTTGATCAAATAACTGAATCCTTGTTGTCAAAAACAAAAATATGCTCACACGCACACACAGTAGTAGGGTCTGTTTCCAAAATGGTGTTTTTCCCCATGGCTACTCTGACAAGGAATTCTTTCAGGAGGCAAAATTAGGATTCATTCTTTTGAATCACCAGCTGAAAGGAATTCTCTACCCATCCCCCTTCAGCCAATACACCCACCTTCTTAAAACTCTCACCACCAACAAACTGTTATTCGACACTAAGTAATCAGTTTACTGGTAGACTACTCCTACCACTGACAATCAAGCCATGACCAACACATATAGATTTTCCTTTTTTAATTTTCAATTATAATGTGTTTTGGGACTATTATTCTTTTCTACTCTAGCACAAGGCTCGAAATTTGGGGGAGTGGGGCCTAGTCGATTAGATCGACCCGAGTACGCAACTGGTACTTAATTTAACGACTCCAAAAGTATGAAAGGCAAAGTCAACTTCGGCGGAATTTGAACTCGGAACGTAAAGACAGACGAAATACTGCTAAGCATTTCGGGGATTTGGAGATTTGGTTGCTATTTCCAGCAGGCAGAGCATACATACATGTGTGTTTGTATACCTGCATACACATTAACTTTTACAAGGAAAAAAATAAAGTGACAGCTTGATGACAAGTATGATGAAACTTCGAAGTCGCTATCAACCTTTTCATTTCTTTCTAAAGGTCAACGAACATGTTCTCTACTAAAAAGTTGAACGTCGAATTGTTTTTATAGACAATTTGACATAAAAACAAACATTAATACACACACTCATATACAAACTTATAGATTCATAAATACGTACTTTACCAAAAGGTTTAGTTTAATGTAAAAACGTTTCCATATATAATTTGACATAAAACTATCATTAATATCTATCTATCTGTCTGTCTGTCTATCTATTCATCTACCTATCTATTTATCTCTCTCTCTCTCTCTCTCTCTCTCTCTCTCTCTCTATCTATCTATCTATACACACTCACACAATTTGTGCACGTTCAAAGAAGTCATTAACCTGTGCTTCTGTGTGACAATTGTCTCCTTGACATAAGCAAAGAAACAAGATCAGACAAGATACAAAAGTTTTGCCAAGAAACAATAAATTCTTCATGGAGGTTATATAAAAAGTGAAGAAAGACAGACAGATAGAAAATGATAGAAACAGGTAGCAACAACAAAATAATGGTTGGTTTGAAGCTTATTGATTTAAGTAGATGAATTCTACATCGTTTTTGTAGTACACGATCACTCTTTCAATCTCACACGTACACAGTCAGTCTCTCTCTCTCTCTCTCTCTCTCTCTCTCTCTCTCTCTCTCTCTCTCTCTCTCTCTCTCTTTCTCTTTCTCTCTCTGTCCCTCAATGTTTGTTTTTCTTGCTTTTGTTTTCTTCTTCCCATGACATTTATTATCAGAAGAATACAGGAAACAGCTATGCAATAATTTCTGATACGATACAAGGCGAATCAGTAGTTTATCGGGGTAGGTGTTAGAGGATACCATCAACTTTCTCGTACTTTATTTTATCGACCCCAAAAGGATGAAAGGCTAAGTTGACCGCTGCGGGATTTGAACTCAGAACGTAAAGAGTCGGAAGGAATAGCGCAAGGCATTTTGCCAGACGCTCTACTGATCCTTGGCAATGATTATTATCACCTCTGACGTTTCTAACGAGACCACAAACTCAACCCCGTGGTTTAAAAGGAAAGGTTGACCTCGACCGAGTTTGAACTCTGAACGGAGAAAGCTTTAAGTAAACACCACAAAATATTTTTGTGCGCCACCACTTCTCTGCTCCAAATAATTGTTTCTAATTTAGACTCAACGCTCGCAATTTTGAGGGGTGGATGTCAATGTTAGTGGATACCCTTCACCTGAGCAATTGACTTGTACTTTATTTGATCGATCTCGAAAGGGATTTGAACTCAGAACGCAAAGAACTGGAAGAAATACCACAAAAAGTATTTTTCGATGCTCTAACGATTCTGTCATTCCACCGCTCTTTAACTGTTTCTAAATTACGTACAAGAGCAGAAATTTGGGATATCATTACTTGACCGGTACTTTATTTTATCGACCACAAAAACATAAAAAGCAATGTTGACTTCGGTGGTATTTGAACTCAGAACATAAAGAACCAGAACGAAATTCCGTGTCTCTAAGTGACAATTCTTTGACTAAAATAAATAATAACTCATTTCGTTACGATTTAAAAGAATATACTGAACTGGAGATAAAGCAACAATCAAGTACTGGGTCCAGTATTAATTGTGGAAGTAGGGGGTCACATTAATTATATTTATTAGGGATCCGTTACTGTTTAAAAGTATATCGTAAACCAGACAAAAGTAGTAGTGGTATAACTATAGTTTGGTGCCTCACCCGACTTTGTTTCTCCAAATTTCTAAGAATTTTCTAACAGTTATTTTAACGAAATTTCGCAGATACATTTTCGAGGCTCTACATTACGATTAGCTTGAAAAAAAAAAGAAAAAAAATGAGTTTCGGACGATTCTCCTTCGCACCTGACATTGTTTTCTCATAAGTCTCTTTAAAATGCATATTTCTTTAATGCCATTTTGAGGAAATACGTTCTCGTGACTGTCGGTTACGTAATGTCAAAGTTTCAAATTTATAGATCAGAGACAAAAATGTGAAAAATACTGAAACAGTCGCAGATATTAGTTGGAACAAAATCTAGGCGGGCGCGACGAATAGCGAACCGGAACTCCTCCTCTAGGTTTCTTTTATTGAATTTTATTAACATAATTATAATTCACAGCCTCAAAAATATATCTCTTCGAGATTTTACTTAAAAACACGCATTTTTAAAAGGTAAACCATAGAGAAACAAAGTTGATGGAGAGAGGATCGGGGACCTAATCTGTAGTTATACCATGGTAAATGTTGCTCCGTGTGTGTGTGTGTGTGTAACAGAGAGCTGTCTAATAGAATATATCAATGGAAACAGTTATTTGCATTCTGTGAGTTTTGTGATACTTGATACTGTAAAATGTTAAGATATATAAAATTCCCAAGGGATTTGACTTGGTTATCCACGACAGAGCTAATGTTAGTTTAATATCCCCATAAAGCATACGAAATGCGAATGCCAATTATAATTGAAGACTAAGAGTATGTTAGTTCTTTCTCTCTCTTCTTTTTCTCTCCCAAACTCGAGGCCTTGTGGCTTACAGTATGACGAAATCGATATTTACAGTTAAACACACGTGTTGTTGCTGTTGTTGTTCTTGTAGGAAGAGCAATGAATAGACCGGGATAGTGGGAGCAGGTTAAAGAACGACATCGCAAAGGAAATACTATTATAACAGAAACAAGAGTGTTGCAGTCTATGAAAGCGAAGAAAGCTTCATTTCGTAAAATTCCAGTCGATTTCACCAGAAACCAATTTCTTGACAACAAAAGAAAACTAAAGTAAACGAGAAAAAAACAGAAAGCAAAATAATCGGTGGAATGGAAGGGTCATTTTTATTTAATTTAGATTACATTAATAATAATTCTTTCTATTATAAGCAAAAGACCAGAAACTTAGGGGAACATCGACCCCAGTGTTCAACTGGTATATATTTCATCGATCCCAGAAGGATGAAAAGTAAAGTCGATCTGGACAGAATTTGAACTCGGAACGTTTTATCCGCTGTGTTAACCATTCTGCCAGCTCTTCGCCGTCTTGATGATGCTAATAATAATGATGATAATGGTTTCTTAATTAGATCCAAAGTGTTGTTAGGGAGGAATTTAATCGATCTCAGCTCCACTGGTACTCTAATTTATTGACCCGGAGACGGGGAATAGTGGTGGTGGGGGTAGATAAAGTTAACCACGGCAGGATTTGAACTCAGAACGTAAAAAGCCAGAAGAAGTACGGGCGATCTTTGGAAAGGTATGAATCGATGCCATCAACTCCACTACTTGATTGCTACTTTCTTTTATGAACGGTTTTTGAACTCAGAACCTGAGGAACCAAATCAAATACCGTGGCGTATATTTTTGCGACGCTCTATCGACGATGCCAGTCGTTTCTTCATTTGTTGTCATTCTTTAGGTCGATACATAAAGTATCAGTCACGTACGTGGACAAATGCAATCAATCTCCCACCCCCACCAAGGAAGAAATGTCTATTCAGTATTTTAATAATGAATGATAAGCTTGAGATGTTATGGCTTTTATGCTTTACCAAAATGAATAAACGACAGAAACAGTAATGAATCTCGTTATGTTGGCAATAATATAATGATGACAATTATGATCCTTTCTAATTCTGGCACAAGGCCAACAGTTTTGAGGGGAGGGGTAGATCGATTACATTGATCTCAGTACTTGATTGATACTTTGTTGTTATTGACTCCGTAAAGCCGGAGTGAATGTCGCCAAGCGGTTTGTTCGGCATCCTAACGATTCTGCCATTTCGTTAATAATAATTCTTTCTCCTAGAAGCACAAGGCCTAGAATTTGTGGGTCCAGGAGTGTTTAGTCGATTACATCGACCCTCAATATTCAACTGGTACTTATTTGTGGCATGCCAACTCACTGCCTTGGGGTCAAAGAAATTCAATAATTATTTGATAGCAACGACGGTAGGGCAGATTTAGTCAAATAATATCGTTTTAAATAGTAGCCACTTGACTGTAAGTTCTGATGTCACCCAATGTCAACCGCGCCCTCCGGACACGATAATAAATTTATTCTAACATGGACTGTAAAAACATATCTAGGAGGTATGGATGAGTTGTGTCGGTTACCAATTCTATCGACCACAGGAATGACGAAGGGCAAAAAGTCGACCCTAAAAATTTTAAACGCTCGATGTAACCAAACACGGCAAATTTATACTATTTCATTCGTTTCATGAGACAAGTATAAAAGTCAAAATTTGCCGGAAAAGGGCGCGGAATTGGATGATCAAAAAATGTAAAAGAAATTCTTTTACAGAAGCAACCACCTAATTCTTTGATCTTTTCCTTCTTGAGTTGGTGACAGTCCACTGATATCAGAGTTTGGAGGTGGGTGTAATAGTAAAAGATTTACCCTGAAGATATTGCTAATCCTTTAATCCGCTACTCAGTGAAGAGTCTTGTCGTTGTTGTCAATGCTGAGTGAGCAAAGCTTTTATCAGAAAGTATTCCAAATGTGACCATCCTGATTGTTGTTCTTTCTTTCAGATATATCGGATCCAGAAACTACGTGCCCTTCTTTTATAACGATAGGATATTATGTCTTGAAAGCGACTTAGTGCTAATTCAAGCGGACCGATGACCATGTGGGTGAGGGGGGGGTCGTTTTAATTGTTGACTGAGCAAACCTCTTATCAAAGGGCATTCCACATGTGACCATACCGACACACACACGCACACTGAGTGTATCAAAGAACATGATCCAATATGTCTTCCCTGTATAATACGGTAGGACATGATTTGAAGGAGATTTGGTCACTATTTCTTGCAAGCTGAATGACCATAAAGGGATTGCTATAGTTGTGAACCTTGATATGATCAAAAGCATTCCAGTCATGAGAACCCAATATTTTCGTGTGTTTTTTTCTTCTTCTTCCTTTCCTTTTCCACCAAAAGAAAATTTTTAAAAAACCCTTTGTCAGCGACTCAATTCCCACCTTTTGAATATATCTCAAATGCCACGTGTTGAACAATGGAGAGAACTTCTGGAAAAGCCAACTGTTACTACTTCATAGCGGAGGGAAAATGCAACGAACAGCATAGTTTTTATTTTGTTGTTATGTATTCCTCTGTTTTATATAACGAGAAATATATTCCGAAGAATTTATTATTTATTTCAAAAATTTCATATTTTAACATTTTTGCCCCCCCCCCATCCTCACCTCCAGATTAGTTCGCTTTTCTTTTCCCGGAGGAAAGGGAAAAAGTACATTCCTTCCCTATTCTAAAATTCACCGAGAGATTTCGGTATTTCTGTAACCCTAACCCCTATCCAACAAGGGTTACTACGTCCGTAGTGGATTCCGTCTCACCCACTGAGTCCGTCATTCTATCGCCTTTTTTGTTCGTACTTCTATAATAACCCCAAGAAGAAACATTTTACAAGACGCCGGTGGAAACTACTAGTCTAGCGTCATGGCGGACCCAAGGGGCGAGGGGTGCTGAGGGACAGGTGCCCTCCTCAAGAAAAGAAGTGCGCCCTTCTAAATAATGTTGTTACCCTCTTTTCTCCTGGAATAGTATTCTTTTTCTGACCTTGTGCCCTCCCTTCAAAAAATTCCTGGGACCGCGCCTGGGCGTGTTGTTTAACCCAGGTCAACCCTGATCAAGCAGCAGAGTGCTGATAATCAAAGGTATTCCAGAAGGGCGGATGAGCTCCTTGTGGGCCAGCGGCACTTCTGTTCGCGAAGGCAATGACGAACCACCCAGATTTTATCTCTGCCAAGAAAACACTGAGAAAATCAGAACGAATTTAATTGGGAAGACTTTCTCTGGTGTCATCGAAGCACTGCAAAAGCGCACACGACGATTCCAATCCTGGCCATTTTATATTTCGGATCACATTAAGCAAAGCGCCCTTACCGTTAAAAAGAAACAAACAAAAAATAAAAACAAACAACAGAGGTGTGAGATAGACATAAGGGAAAAATTATTGCTATTTCTAGCGTCTCAAGAGGCCACATAGAGGTCGCTATGTTGTTTAACTCCGATTTCAGCTCTGAACAAGCAGATATCCTAACCGTGACCATCCCGTCCTTTTTTTTTTCCTTCCCCATCGGCACAATCTATCTACGACCACATTATGTCATATGTTCTTTTCTAAGATAGTTGGGTATGATTTGGCTACTATGTCTAGCAAGTCGAGCGACTACATAAACGCTCCTGCTTTGTTGTCTGATCTGAGCCCAGTTTTAGTCGAGCAGATATTTTAAACATGACCAACCTGTCCTAGGGAGTGTCCATTGACAACAACATTGACGTCTAAGAGAGTAGGATATGACTTGGCAGTATCTGGCTGCTGTTTCTAGCAAACTACCTGGCTGTGTAAAAGTTCCTTCGTTTGTGTGACTTATTTGTCGTATTCCGATAAAATGTCTGACATAAGAATTCACAGACATATGACCAATACCCGGAACTTCATGGTGCATTTTATAGAAGCTACAACTACAACACGGCAGACGACCGGAGCCAACTGTCCAGCCTATTCAGTGTTACAAAGTATGAATGCTAGTTTTCGATAAGGTGGAGGGCCGGATAAATTGCTTTCTGCGCTTAGGTTTCAAATCCCACCCAAGTCAACTTGGGAAATTTTTACATTCGTCTCCGAACTCTGGTCAGGGTAGACAATCTAGCTACCACCCGAAGCAGTCTTTGAGTTCTGCGTCGCTCTACCATTCCCCCACGCCAAAGCCTATGCAAGCTTATACAGTCGACCCAAAAGTGCCACCTCCATAAAAGCATCGACCGAAGCAGACTGCCCCTCGCCCTCCTTAGCCAGTTGCTGTCCTTACTCTATGGGAATGGAAAAGAGTAAGGAATGGATTGGGGAAAAATCAATCACTCGTTTCTTTGCATTCTTCCTTCTCCATTAGAAAGCGACAATCATTATCAAAGACCGCAGATCACAGTTGGCAGCAGCTTGTAACAGTAACTTTCATCCTTTGCGGGCGATAACTAAAGTATCAATCCAAGAGTGGGGTCGATTCTCTCTCTCTCTCTCTCTTCTGTGATTGATGCCTTCCGAAAGAAGTTAGTTGTGGTCAGGCCTGGAGTCCACCAGTTCTTCGATGACCGAGACAAGTCGCATGTCTCAACGATACCCCTATCCACTAGCGTAGCTAGAATGTGTGCCGCCTGGGGCAGCCCTTCCGTTTGCCACCCCCGAATCCCACAAAAAAACACAAATTGCCTACAGCAGACCGCCCCTACCGCTCCCCCTAGTTACGCTAGTATCCCTATCACTCTACCAGGACACGATGACCCAAAGCACGACAAAGTATGTCTTCAGTATAAATGCGAACAGTTTTACATTTTATGAGTTACAACGAATTTTTCGAGCTCCACGCAATATATATATTGCACATCCTCCCATCGGCCCTAATCGAGGCAATAGTGATGTAAACCGCTTAGTCCAATCAGCGTGACCATCAAGAACTACAAAGCGCACCCGACCTGCTCAACAACTCGAAATTAAGGAAAATGTTCTTCATAAAATATTATTAAATCTTCGGATAATACATTTCACTAAAAAGATGGTCCCAACCAGTAGAAACAAAATAAATTATTTTTTAATCGGTTACCTTTTCTAAGATTGCAGAGTTGTGATTTGGCTGATATCACAATATATATATATATATATATATATATATATATATATATATATATATATATATATATATATATATATACTGCTCTACATCTTAGAGTGTGCCTCTTCTTTCGGATTTATGTTTTTTACAAACGACACACACACACACACGATCCCTCTCAAACCGATGCTTCGAAGCGTTGCTCATAAAGGTTCCTGCTTCATTCTTTAGCTCCCGCTCGATAGTTCCTTCGTTGTTTGGCCCCAGCTCAGTTTAATTTGAGCAGATATTCCATCTATGACCATCGCGTCTATTCATAGGCACAGTCCATTGACAATTATATTGACAACCGTATTAACACGCCCTTCTTTTCTAAGGTGTGACTTGGCAGAATTTGTTTGCTGTTTCTAGCAAACCGGTTAACCATGTAGATATTCCCACCTTGTTCTTTGGCCCCCAGCTCAGTTTTGGTCGAACAGATAATCTAACCGTGACCATCCCGTCTATTCTCAGGTTGAGTCCATTGAGAAATAGGTGTGTCCCCATTTTCTAAGACAGTCGAGTTTAACTTGAAAGATTTGCCTGGCATAGGTTTTTTGACTGAAGCGAAGGTGACCGGGAGAGGGTGGCGGTGCGTGATTAGTCAACATTTCAACCAAACCAACACGAAACATAGTCGCTATTTACTTCATCAAACCAACAAATGTATGCAATGATAATGTAACATACCCCGCCCCCTCAAAAATGTTGGCTCATTACATATATCGGCTTTTATTAGAAGCTGAAAACTTCACAATTCGTTTACTCGGAGTTTATCATTTTCGATATTTGGTCGAGCAAGCTTGCAATAACGACGATATCTGAAGTTTTCATATATATATAAACAGCCAAACCACTCCAAATACTTGTAATATTATCTGTGGATAGGTTTAGGACTAGTGAGCTTGTACAGGACTTGGCTTCACTTCATTCTGTATACATACATATATATATATATATAAAACAGTAAAGTTGTAAGGTATATATATATATATATATATATATATATATATATATATATATATATATATATATATAACGAGAGAGAAAGAGCTCAACTTTTTTTATATTGAGTACTATACTCTATTCTTGTACACACCTGTGTCTGCCTTTTGTATTACGCACACGTACGTGCGTGTACAGGTATATTCATACACATATATGTTTATAAAGTTGTATATACCCATATATATGTTTATAGAGTTGTGTGTGTGTGTGTATATATATATATATATATATATATATATAGTACGTGGTGCATATAAATCTACATAGCTTCCGACCAAATACACACCCGTTTGTCCAGAAGGGGAACGGACACAGTGAAACGAGGGGGGGGGGGTTGAGTTAAGTAGTGAGGGTCTTCGTCGTCTGGGGTAAATAACATCTTATCCACACAGCTTCTGTTTATAAAAAATCCCACAGATATACAGAAAAAAGAAACGTAATAAAAAAAATGCCGAAAAGGTGGTTCCCATATCTCTATACATTTGTCTTCAATACACATCTACGTAATCGAGTTAATTTCGTAGAATTTATATAGACGTAATATCTGCCACAGTGACACAAACCATTTTCTATATACACACCTGAGTTCCATCCACACATACATATATACACTCACATATGTCACATGCGCGAGAAAATCTCATAAACAACTAATGTTTTCTTGCAATGTTCACGTTGGAAGGAATTCGGGGTGGAAAAAGTAGAGAAAATATCAACGGAATTTTGAATTAAAAAAAAAAGGCTCTCGAATTGTACTTACCGTTTCTTAGAAGGGAACATTCTCTTGTGAAATAGTTTTGTAAATCCGTGCTGTCCGCGTGTATATATAGGATTAAGTACGAGTATATATATGTACGGCTATACGTATATATATATTCCTTATATCAGTTTAGGTATGTCTAGCTGCGTGTTCGCATATTGGTTCTACCATTTCTCTCTCTCTCTCTCTCTCTCTCTCGTAATTTATCTATTTATGTGTCTGTTTATCTTGTTGACTGTATGTCTGTGTATATACACATAAACATTATCTATCTCCATCTGCCTACACGTATCTTATAGATATATATTCATAATATAATCTAATCATGCATTCGTCTGTCAATCCAATTAGCTGCTAATTAATCTGTTTATCTCTCTTTTTTACCTACCCTTCCGTCTCTCTTGTAATTCCAACACGGGTTTCAAAGCTTACGTAGAAAGAGAATCGCTGATGTTTGTAGAATCCAATCAGTCATGAGCTGTCGATGGTGATTCAATCGAACCCGGGAAATCACATCATCGAAGATAGCCGAGCAGGTATGCATGAATGGTTGGGAGGCCAGTAGTCTGATCACTCTCTCTCTCTCTCTCTCTTTTCATCCAAGCTGCGTGCTAGCTCTGTGCGTATGTATCTGTGTGAGTGCGTGTGTGCTACTATGTGTGTGTAAGTGCGCGACTACTGTGAGAGCGCGTGCGTGTGTGTAGTCGCGCCTGTATATCTGTGTATGTACGCTAGTGTGTATCTATGTGTATACGTGCGTCTACGTACTGCTCTCTCTCTCTCTCTCTCTCTCTCTCTCTCTTTCTGTATAGAATCACAGTAGTAGTTTCATCTAGTCATCATTGCACTTGTCTGCTGTGTTCTTGGAGTCAGTGTTGGCGATAGTGATGATGGTGGTGGTGATGGTGGCGATCACTCTACTAGTGGTAATGATGGTGGTGGTGGGGGGGGGGGGGGTAAAGATGAGGTAAATCTTGCTAGTTGTGTTAGCAATAAGAGTGTGGCACTGATAATGATGTGTTGAATGTAATAATGATGGTAGAAATCGAGGGAGAATGTGGAGGAGGGGGGCACATCTAGAAGTCTCTAGTATTCTCTACTTGTAGTAATAGTAGTAGCAGTGGTAGTATTAGTGGTGATAGTAATAGTAGCAGTGGTGGTGGTGGTGGTGGTGGTGGTGACGATGACCTGAGTTCGTATGTTTTTTTTGTAGTTTTTCTTTTGCTTTTTAACCCCAGGTTATCCTGTAACAAGCTGACCTATGATCAAAGCCCGTCCTTTTTTTTATTGCTTCTATATTTTACTTTTTATTTTTCCGACTAAGCAAATCTAAGATGACATCGGTCCAGGCTATGATTTGACTGCTGTTTTTAGCTGACTTGTACGACCACGTAAAGGTTCTCTCGACCTAAAGAGAAGGTATGAAGCCGACAGACTTCAGGAAGAGGATGTCAGTGTGAATTCCAATGCAATGTTAAACTCACATGTTAAATAAGATGGAGATATAACCTTTGACCTGCACTTGACCTAAGTTGTAAAGAAGGAGTACAACCTTTGACCTAAGTATGACCTAACTAGCTCTGGTTTGAGTGTAACTTTTGACCTTTATCTTAACTAGGTGACTCAGATGGCGCTATAAGATTTGTGATGAAAAAAAAAAAAACTAGGTTTTCTTTTTAGTACCAAAATCTATTCCATTTCTGTCGAAGCCAATATCTTTGTGTGGTTGCTTGAGCTGTTAGAAATAGCAGCCAAATCTGTGTCAGATCATATTCTTCGAAAGAGAAAGACGCATGACAAAATACAATCCCGGATACCCGGATACCCGGCTTCCGGAAAACATCAACAACAAAAATAAAATTTTAAAAAAACGAGGAGGATGGTCTCGAAGGGGATTGATTGTCCGAAGGTTAAACAACAAGATGACCTAGGTGACTCACATAGTACCTAACCTTTGACATACATGACCTAGCTGACCTAGCACGTGATTAGTAAAATGTCTGGATTGTGTATGGTTTATTTTTTCGGTTCTCAGCTGGTTGAATACATCTTCATACACAATCGCTGCTGCTACTACTACTGCTGCTGCTGCTGCTACTACTACTACTACTACTACTACTACTGCTGCTACATACTACTACTAGTAGTAGTAGTATGTAGCACTGATTAAGTAATAAAATTGCAATTTCAGAAGTGAGTAATAACAACGTTAGTAAATTTCGTGGTTGCTGCTGTCACCTAAGTTTCTAATCAAGCGAACCCATGATCAAATCCTTTCTAGCCATGACTATCTCGTCTGAATACACACACATACACGCACGCACGCACACATGCGCGCGCGCATAATGTACTAGTATGTATGTATACTTTTGTGTGTTGTATGTGTGTGTAAATTTCAACTATACACACACACACACACACACACACACACACACACACATATATATAATTGTTAGAGGACAACAAACGTTAAGTAATCCATAACAGCACTTACCTAGCGTACCTAAACATTTAGATCACCTGTGAACTAAACACCCATACTTAGTGTGTATATCTATGTCTTTCTATCTATCTATCTCTCTCTCTCTCTCTCTCTCTCTCTCTATATATATATATATATATATATAGAGAGAGAGAGAGAGAGAGAGAGAGATACGCACACACACTCACACATCAGTCTGACATCTAATGACATTTTCATTTGTTGTAGTTTGAAAGATACTTGACTGCTATTTCTTGCAGGTTGAGTGGCTCCTAAAAAGCTTTCTCAGTAGCTAGTAATAGCAGTAACAGCAGCAGCGGTGGTGGTGGTGGCGGCAGTAGTAGTAGTAGTAGTAGTAGCAGCAGCAGCAACAGTCGATCCTTTTCACCAGATGAAAGGAACGAAGGTGGGCAGACGTGTTCCTTTTTCTCTGCCATTTTGTCTACCCCAGCAGAGTCTCTTTTACCAGAAACGTCTGCAAGAGTCGTTTGATTGGTTTTTGTGAATCAATGGTTTGCTGGAGCATTTGGCATTAAATGAAATGTTGTTAGCACAGGTTTGAAGGCCATGGATGGATTCAACTGGCTGGTTTGGCAGAACCTTTACTGTATTTGTTCTTCAAATCCTATCACCAAGATCATCATCATTATCAAGTCCACTTTTCAATGCTTGTCAGATGGAATCTGTTGAGGCAGTTTTTCTACAACTGGATGCTCTTCCTGTTGCCAACCCTGACCTGTTTTCATTGACTGTTCCTTATTGCTGAAGCAGAGCTGCAGGTTCCAGGTTTTCACAGGTTCTAGTTTTATTTTGTATGCTTTCATGTAGCTTTACATGTAACATGAGTGGAGGAACATGTATAAGGTATATAATACAGGTGAGAGCAGGTCATGTAGCTTGCAGCAACACTGACCAAAATAGTTATTTTCAATGTTTTACTGTGTTCCAAAGACAGACAGTGTTGTTTGCTTCCTGTCTTCCATTGGAATTGTTTACCATCTTTGGAAAGAGATGAGTATTTTCTACAGGAAGGGCATCTTGCCATAGAAAATCTGCCTCCACAAAATCCTTCTGACCAGATCACATTAAACACTGATGATGATGATGATGATGATGATGATGATAATTGATATGGTGGCAGGTATTCTACAGTTTCTACTTTCCAGATTTACTACCAAGGCATCGGTCAGCCTGGGGCTATAGTAAAAGGCACTGAAGGTGCCACAGATTTGGACCAAAACCAAAACTTATTAATCTAAAAATGTATATTTTTATTTACAATCTTTTTTCTGCAGACTTTCAGTCAACTGATGTGTTCATATTTGTGTTGATATCATCACCATCATCAACCTCATTTAACGTCTGTGTTCCATACTAGCTTGAGTTCAAATCCCATTGGGGCTGATTTTGCCTTTCATCCCTCTAGAATTGATGAACGCCAAGCATCAGCCAAAATCAATTTAACAGCATCCTTCTATTCACAAATTTGCATCCTTCCCCTCCTGAGAGTCAAATAAACATCAATGATGTTTAACTCTAAACAGAAACTGGAGAAATTACCTGAAGATGTTGCAAACTTGTCTTCTGATGGTGATGAAAACTCTATCCTTGTTTCAAAGCCTTCTGAATCTTCAGCTAGGATGTCAGGGTCATAAGCATTCTGCTCTCAGCCTCTACACTTTACATGGCTGGAACACTAAACACTGAATCAGCCCTCACCTACAGAAAGATGCCCTCTACATCCTCCTGTTAATCACCCTCAACTGGTCTTAGCTTCTTAATTGTTTTCTTCAGTTGTTTCGGTTCAAACCTGTCTTCTACATGCAATATCAAACTGGTCTTTCTGTGGAACTGCAACATTTATCTTCAGTGAGGAATGCATGCCATACTTTGACAAGAACTTCATTAGCCAAAGGCTGGTATATGACTTTCTTCAGTTGGTGCCATCTGCAATCTATCATTGGTGACAAATTTGGCCCAGGGTACCTTTTTGAAACCCTAAGGACTTTCAGATTCTTCTTGCGCTCTGAAATGGTTGAGCAGAGAGGACCTGAGTGCTGTGGTATGTTTTGTGGTCTGAGTCCTCAAACTGACAAGCAGCTCCAATAAAGTGTGAAGGACTGTTTCTGTGAAGAAGCATTTTGTTGTGTGTCTCTAGAAATCAATCGAACACAAAAATAACTATTTTAGTCAGTGTTGCTGCAAGCTACACGACCTTCTCTTAAATTTATTATATAATTTATACATGTTCATCCTCTCATGTTACATGTAAACCTACATTTATACAACATGAAACATAAAACTAGAACCTAAGAAAAATTTGGTTCTGCTCTGCCTCAGCAAAGAACCAATAAAATTTGAACTTTGCACAGGAACAAACATGCACACACATGCATGAATAAATACATGCTTTCCTACATACGCAACATGGCTAATTAAAAAATTACTAATTACAAACTGTTGATGAAACTGTAAAAATATGTAAAAATCTGTTGAACATTCCAACAGTTAAGCTTGTAGTATGTACATATAGATGTACTGATGTATGCATGTACTTATGTATGTATGTATGTATGCATGTATTCCCATTTGTCACAGTATGCACACTGATACTTACAATGATGCATATGCATGTAAACATACATGCATGTAAATGCTTATACCTGTGTACATATATATATATATATATATGTCAGATCATTAAGAATGAAATGTCTAATTTTCTTATGCACCAAGTTTGTTCACTCTAATATTTTGTCCTAACTTTATGTTTTGTCACTTATGTTAACTCTAATGAGATGGCATAATTGATTGCATCGGCCCCCAGTGTTTAACTGGTACTTATTTTATGGACCCAGGAAGGATGAGAGGTAAAGTCATCCTTGACCACATTTGAACTCAGAACGGAAAGATGGATGAAATACCACCAAGCACTTTGTCTGGTGGGCTAACAATTCTGCCACCTTGCCTTGTGTGTGTGTGTGTAGACAGATTCTACACATTCTCTATCATTTATAGACTTTCATTTATAGAATAAGTACTCTTTAAAGTAAATTCCAATTAAAAAAAGGAAATGGATGAATAAATTTACTTTAATTTTGAAAATAATGAAGAATTTAGCAAATTAATGTTGTCTCTATTAAGATGTTGTTTGTAACAAAGATGAACATGAAATTTTGATGTGAGGCTGTAATTTATAAATGTTTGCATGTGTACAGGAGGTGGACATTAAATGATGGTGATGATGATGATGATGATGGTGATACCCCCCCCCCCACACACAGAGAAAAAGTTTACTTTACAGAAGCAGGTGCAGCTTCTGGCAAGCTGGTCTCAAAAAGTGTTAAATAAAAGCAGAATTGGCTGCTGGTTAAGAACCAATCGTAATCCTTATCTGGTGTCAACCAATTCTCTAAGAGGGCACCTTATTTTGATTGCTTTGAAAACAACTAAACTAGTTACATTAAGGAGCTGCCTTTTACCATCCAAAGTTTACCATTTCTAACCTTTTTTGATCTGCAAAAAGATATCTTTTTATAAAAAAAATATCACAGGAGTAAAAAGATAACTGGAATTCGTTTACTAAAAACCCAATCTTTCACCAAAGAAATTGGTTCAGAATTTATAAACACTTTTGAGGAGGAAGTTTTGTAAGATTACATGACGGCAGCAGAAAACCAGACGTCTAAAACTGATTGCATTCCTTCCTTCTTTTATCTACATGTTGTATGATTATTACTGTCATACAAGTGGAATCTTCCGTTTCCAATCTTGCTATGGAAACATGTCTAGTCAAGGGAGACTATTACTTTGCTTAGAACCAAGTGAGGGTTGGCAACAGGAAGAGTATCCAGCCAAGCACAAAAAAGAGGATGTTAAAATGACAATGATAACGATGATGAGGACGGTATGTCATCATCATTATCATTTTAACATGCACTTTTCTATGCTTGCATGGGTCAGATGGAACTCACTGAGGCAGATTTTCTAAGGATAAATATCCTTCCTGTCACCAACCCTTACCTGTTTCCATGGCTGGACATGTTCATTTACAACTATTATGTGATGTGAAGACAAGGGTACACAAATATGCACACGCATACAGAACACATGCACATGCTCATACACACACACACACATGTATTTACAAAGAAAGCTTCTTTGTGTTTCTGTCTGCCAAATCTACTCACTAGGTTTTGGTCAGACCAGGGCCATGGCAGAAGATACTTACCCAGGTTGCCATGCAATGGGATTGAACCCAGGACTACATGGTTGAGA
The DNA here is from genome assembly GCF_046866305.1 of Octopus bimaculoides. Taxonomy (NCBI): domain Eukaryota; kingdom Metazoa; phylum Mollusca; class Cephalopoda; order Octopoda; family Octopodidae; genus Octopus; species Octopus bimaculoides. Next base: position 83,451,964 of record NC_142938.1, on the reverse strand, counting down.
AACAGGTGTGGATGTGTGTGTGTGTGTTTTCACAATAAAGTTGGTTGGGCAAAAGCAAGATTTGTTGACATCCTGCAAAAACACCAAAAGTGCTGGAGAAGATGTGCAATAAGGAAGCCTACCGAAAAATAAGGATTGGCATCACGATTCGATGGTATTCAACTTTGAATAGCAATTGTAAAAACTATGAATATGATAATGAAGATGATTTTGATGATGATGAAGATGATGATGACGACGACGACGATGATGATTGCAATGGTAATGATAATGTTGGTGGTGGTGGTGATGATAGTAATAATGAAATATTTATGTATTCATGGATGTATATGTATTTACACACAGAAACACACACACACACGTACTCAGTCCATAGCAAAAAACAAATTCAACATAAAACGGCACAAAAAAAAAATAACAAATGCATAAATAAACGACTAAATAACTAAATGAAACTCCATCTTTGATTCATAGTAAAGTATTTCAGATGCCAGGCTCCAGAATACAGCTTTGGCAACAGATGCTGGCAAGTTGGTGGGAGTGGGAGATTTATTGAAACACAAGAAACATCTGGGATTTACTTACTTGAGTCTGACGATGAAGAGTTAAGAAAGCATAGCTTTTGGTTGTTTTCCTTGTTAAAATCTGTTTGATATTTTGTCCGGTGATGATATGTTGGTCTGTGTTAGTGTTTAGCCCCAGGTTTGTCCCATGATCAGCCAAGCATTTCATGATCAAAGCTACGACCATCCAATCCCTTCTTTCATTTATCAGATATAGTGTACTTAATGTGCCCCTAATTAATGAAAGGGAATTGTTAGATGGGCAAATGATTTGAGGCAGATTTGTCTGCTAATTTTAGCAGATCATACCTGGTCACTACATAGAATAAGTGTGTGTGTGTATGTGTGTGTGAGTGTATATATACATATGTCTGTATATGCATGGCCTAGTGGTTAGGGTGTTGCACTCATGACCAAAAGATAGTAGTTTCAATTCTTGGATGAGGTGGTGCATTGTGTTCTTGAGCAAAACACATCATCTCCCATGGCTCTGCAATCACATTGACACCTGACAAGTGTTGCAAGCTCACATCTACAATGAAAGAGAATCCAGTTGTGACCATTCTGTCTTTTACCGCTGTATTGACAGTCCAGAACCAATGCTGTCTTACGACATAAGCACAGGGTGCAGTTGTCCAATGAACCCACTGGTCTACGGTTCTAATGTTAATGTATGTTCGTTGTAGTTTTCTGTTAATAAAAACTAAATGTTGGGGACCCACTACAGTCGTTTGTCTGAGGGACTAAAGTGCTAATAAGAAAGCCCTGTCCAAAATTACATTATCCAAAATCTCCCTTTCTAAAGCGATGGTGGTGTTTGATTTGGGGGACGCATGGCTGCTCTTCCTAGCAGGTCAGACAACCACGTGAAGGGTCACTTGTTTATTCATCTCTAGATGTGTGCATATGTATGCACATGCATTTGTGTGTGTATAAGTGTTTGTGCATGATTCTGTGTGTGTTTGTGTGGATATATATATATTTACATAAATACAAACCTCTGAAGGTCCAAAGAGAATCAAAACATGCACAAAAAAAAAAAAGACACAATGAAATAACAGATTCAGAACTGAAACATGTCTGCAATATTTGTGGTAAGTCTTTTCACAGTCTCCAGTCATGCATTTGCGTGTGTATATATGTGTTTCCATGCATGTACATGTATGCAGATGTATATGTATGTTGTGTTTATGTCTATGTGCGTGTGTGTGTAGGTGTGTGTACATGTGAATGGATGTATTTACTGATTAACCTTGAGCCATAAAAGTGGATTAACTGACAGAGATGTTTCATTATTTCCAGATTAGCAATATTAACTGGTCTGTATACATTGTTGACAAAAACCAGAACAAACAGATGGCCACTGCTCCATTCCACAAGTTCTAATTTCCATGTGAACCTGTAACACACCTTATTTATTCCAAGATTATCATCTTTCGGTAGAACAGGATATATTTCTTCAGTTCTAAGTTCCTCTTTGAATTTCTTCCTTGATATGGCAACGATATACAAGTATCAACAGTATCATAAAATATTGTCATTTCCATCCATCAACCAACCATCTTTACTGCTCGTTATTCATGGGAAGATCCAGGGTGGGTGGAATTCTCAGAAACATCCTTCATAGGATCTGATCAGAAGCAATCATCATTTCGCTTTCCTGCTGGATTCCAAAATGTAACCAATTGAGACGATGGATGGAATCCAGTTTTCTGATTCTTGGTTTACTGCAAAGTCTCTTGTTGGATGGCTTGGCTTGAAGAATCCATCTTAGAATTCTTTCCTATGACATTCTGACATCCATTACCAGAGCTGTAATCAAACATTTTACTAATATCATTTTTATTTTCTCAGCAATAGGCGTAGGAGTGGCTGTGTGGTAAGTAGCTTGCTTATGAACCACATGGTTCTGGGTTCAGTCCCACTGCATGGCACCTCCGGCAAGTGTCTTCTACTATAGCCTTGGGCCGACCAAAGCCTTGTGAGTGGATTTGGTAGACAGAAACTGAAAGAAGTTCATCGTATATATATATATATATATATATATATATATATATATATATATATATATATATATATATATATATGTATGTATGTATGTATGTTTGTGTGTCTGTTTGTCCTCCCAACATTGCTTGACAACCAGTGCTGGTGTGTTTATGTCCACGTAACTTAGCGGTTTGGCAAAAGAGACCAATAGAATAAGTCCTAGGGTCGAATTGCTCGCCTAAAGGTGGTGCTCCAGCACGGCCACAGTCAAATGACTGAAACAAGTAAAAGAGAGTAAGAGTAATACAATTTTAGCATGGCTACATCATTAATTAGTGTAATCAACTTGTTCTATAATCTCCTGGTTTTCCAGGCAATTTGAACATTTTTCAAATAAAATACCTTAGGTTCTGCTCAAACAATTCCCCTCCAGACATCTATTTGTTCTGCAATTAATTGATGTTCTTATGCATTCCATTCCTTTGTATGTTGTCTTCATGGTTTGGACAAAATATGTCGGATAAGCAGAGATCTTAAGTAGTCCAACTCTTTGCTTTTTGATATTCACCCATCTCCCAACCAATATAAACAATATAAACAAAATATAGCTGAGTTTAGGCTGAATTAAACTTGAGTGAGATGGCGAAATGATATTATCTCTTTGTGAAAATAATATTTGTTTATGAAAGAATGTAACGTGATTATTTTTAGAAATGATAAAGCACTGTTAGGTTTCTTCATGTCAAGTTGTTGTGTCAGCAGAATTCATAACTTATTTTCAGCTGTTTCATTACCATATTTCCATTGAAATAAACTGCCTTTGTTTTAATTAGTTTTGAAAATAACGAGGAATTTAGTAAAACAATTTTACTATTATTAAGCTGGTGTTTGGGACATAAAGTGATTTAAAACTAAAACCTTTCATCAAAATTTTTTGACAATTTAACACTTTTGTTACCATAATTTCTGTGGAAAAATGCTGACTTTGTTTCAATTCATTTTGAAAATAAGGAAGAATTTAGTAAAATGACTTTATCGTTTTTAAGCTGGGGTTTGGAACATAAATGAACATAAAATTTAGGTGGAAAGTTTTAATTTAAATCAATTTAATACAAGAAGGCCAAAAGGTTGTTTCAGGTATGTTAGCATCAAAGGGGTTTAAACATTTATAAATCACCTGTTAATTCTTTGTGCAGATCCAATAAATAATGGATACACAACAATTTTCAGTGTGGTTGTTAGTCACAAATTTTTAGTTGTTCACAATATTAAGTAGGTTTTCATGTGAGGACAATGATTACAATAAAATTTCATTGGGTTTTCAAATATTTTATTAACGCATATTTACAAGTGTACATCTAATAATATAATGAAACAATCTTCAGTGGCCATAACAGTTAGGAAAGTAGTGCAAGGAATTTCAATCACTGCATAATGTGCATTACACAACGCACTCTACAAGTTAAGGTCAGAGCTTTTTGTCAAGTGTACCATAAGAATGTAATAAAAGAAAAGTGAAAGAAGAGGAGAGAGCAATTCACTAAGTGACATAGATTCGACTCAGTGACAACTTAGTGGCTTTCAGACTTGAGGTTGAATTTACCAGCTTTTATGACTATAAGCAAAAATTCTAGAATCTTCATTAAAATTATTTGGCAAAAAAATCCATGCACTTCCATCAAAGTTTGGCATATGTATCATAATAATAAGATAGCCAGTGCTGATTGGTTGAGCCACAATCATTAACAACATTTAAAGTGAAGGATCTTCACAACAATGGACAAAGATGACAAGGGATAGAATGTCCAGCTGTGGTCAATCAGACCAATGTGTGCTCAGAAGGCTCTACTGCAGATCAGGCAGTGGTGGCCTGCCAGGATTGAAAAATAAGGAGTTGATTCTGGAATTATGCAGTTCACATTTTCTCTGTGTTCCTACAGTCCTGCAGTTCTGTTCATAAGAAGTGGTTAGGGTCTCTGTTGGTGTAGCTTCACCAGGTAGGAAGGTTTTATGCTTGCGTCTGCCAGGCTTCAGGGCTACTCTTAAATCTGTTCAATAAAGCTTTGGGTGTACCCTTGAAGTGCGTCTTCTGTGCTTGCATGTGCTTGCCTTCTGTTTGTTCATACCTTTTGGGGAGTGGTGTGCCAGGGACACTAATTACAGGCTAATAATTTATGTATTTTCATAATGTCACTTATGGTTTGTAGCTGTAATTTCCTAATTATCTCGTTTCTTTCTGGTTTCCTGAAGCCTAGCTTCTCAAAATTGCTGCTGAAGCAGATAGTTAAGAAACCATGTACTCCAATGATTATAATTATAAATCTAAAGTTATAGTTTGTATTAAGTAATTGTAGATTTCTCATTAGTTCAGCAAAGATGTTTGCATTTTCACTAATTTTTAAAGTGTTGGAAAGTTAAAATATTTTATTGACACAGTAAATAGTTAAGAGTAGCTTCATCTGTACACAGAAATACATACAGCATATATGTGTGCGTATGTGCATGTGTTTGTGTGTCCATGCACACATGTACAAGTACAGCCATGGCTGTTTGGTAAGAAGTTTGCTTCCCAACCACATGGTTCTGGGTTCAGTCCCACTGCATTGCATCTTTAGCAAATATATTCTATTATAGCCCCAGGGTGAGCAAAGCTTTGTGAGTGGATTTGGTGGATGGAAACAGAAAGAAGCCTGTCATAAATATATAAAGATATGATGGACTTACCCATCAAAGATGATGTGTGAGCTTTCAGCTTTTGCTGAACGACAAATGATTTGTTTATTGGGATCAAATGCTCGTCTTGCCGTACATTGGCTCACTCTCATCATCAAATCGATGTTGTGTGAACAGGTTCCACAGTGTGCCATGGTGTGCCACGTGTCAGGTGTCAAAGTGATTGCAGGTCAATGTGAGATGAAGTGTTTTGCTCAAGAACACAATGCACCACCCGGTCTAGGAATTGAAACCACGCTCCCACAATCATAAGTGCAACTCTCTAACCACTAAGCCACGTTACCTCACAAATACACACACACACACACAGATACATGCATACATACACATATATACATATACATACATATGTATATATGTATTTATGTGTGCATATGAAGCTACTCTTAACTATATACTGTGTCATATATATATATATATATATATATATATATATATATGAAGAGTGTAGCTCGAAACATTAAAGACTTTCTCTATTCCCAAGCGTTAAACTAATACATCCATTTGTTGTTTACACCACCTGTCTTCGTCTGTTGTTTTTTTCGTAAATTCTCCCATATATATATATGTGTGTGTGTGTGTGTGTGTGTGTGTGTGTGTGTGTGTGTGTGTGTATCTGTAGAGAGAGAGAAAGATTGATTGTTATTAATTCCATCACTTCTCAAAGAGAAATTTTAGAAAATAAGAATTACAAGAAAATATTGCAGAATATGAAGCAGCCTCTGCTAACAAGAAGTGTCTTAATCAAGAAACGATTAATACGGACCAATGAGGGACTATCTACCTCATTATTCAGTCTTCTTGAAATAGCAGCCAAATCTCCCTCACCTCACTCCCTGGTTTAAAAAAAAAGTAAGTATACATTGGATAATGTAGTCTTAGATATACTATGCTGAAAACTTAGACTGATTTGATGGAGGTTGATCTGAAGAGAAACAACAACAAAACTGTTTAAGCAAATAAGATTGCTTCTATCAGGATACTTGATCTGCTAGAAATACCAACCAAATACTCCTTAAATTACACACTGTTATTTTGGGGAAAAGAGGATGGAGTGTTTGAGAGTTTTGGATAATGTATATTCTACATAGCATGAGAAAGATGGGACTCTCTTTACCGGAATGGAATATTTCAGTTTTTATTCTGTTCAAATAGATAGAACCAAGGCTAAACAACAACAACAACAACAAGTAACAAATAACATTAATTAAAATTAATTAACTTACCTCCATTTTGAAGAAGATATTTAAATCAAATCTATTCACGAAAAATTACCACCTTCACTCACTGCGTGCATTAATAAATCTGTATTAGCAGAAGCAACTTTGATTTCGCTTACAAATATCAAAGGGTGGAGCAAATCTGTTAAGTTTGAGATGAACTTGTTTGTAGAGGGATTATAGATTAACGCAATCAGGTCATATTTACAATGTCACAAATGCTTGTGTGTATGTGCATATATACAAATGCACACACGTATGTATGGATATATGTATGTACAAGGGGGTGCTGAAAAGTTCCCAGAGTATTGCAAAAGGCCTGGCTGGAGGCCCAACCTTCTGAATTATTTTACAGCGCTTAAATCATTAAATGTTTTTCCTTGCAATGAGTTCTATCAAGACAAAAACAAATGGTAGTCGGATGGTGTAATATCAGGAGAATGTGGTGGATGGCATAGGAAATCCCAACCAAGTTCATGTAAGTTTGTTTGGTTAATCAAAGACACTTGTGGTTGGGCATTGTCTTGTTGGAACACTACCCCTTTCGTTTTGGCAATCTCTAGCCTCAATTCTTTGATTTTTTTGTTTCAAATTAGCCAGCTGATGACAGCATACATCAGTATTAATGGTCTGGTTTTGTGGTAGAAGCTCATAATAAATAACACCTTTACCTTCCCACCAAACACAAAGCATAACTTTGGTTGCTGTTTTGGGGGATCCTTACACAAACTCCAGGATCTTTTTCGCACTACGTTTTCAAACACAATCCTTTTTTCATCTCCAGTCACAAGTTGTGTGTAATGTCAGTGTGCACACATGACAGAGTGTAAGTGCCTTGAGAGAAAAGTTGGACATAAGAAGCATCAAATGTGGTGTGCAAGAGAGACGACTGCACTGGTATGGACATGTGGTGCAAATGGATGAGGATAGCTGTGTGAAAAAGTGTCGCAGCCTAGCAGTTGAGGGAACCTGTGGAAGAGGTAGACCCAGAAAGACCTGGGATGAGGTGGTGAAGCATGACCTTCGAACATTAGGCCTCACGGAGGCAATGACTAGTGCATGTAAAAAGCACCATTCGAGTGTGATCATTGCCAGCGTTGCCATAATGGCACATGTGCAGGTGGCATGTGAAAAACAACATTCAAGCATGGCCATTGCAGTGCCGCCGGACTGGCTCCCATGCAGGTGGCATGTAAAAGCACCCACTACACTCTCGGAGTGATTGGTGTTAGGAAGGGCATCCACCTGGAGAAACTTTGCCAGATCAGATTGGAGCCTGGTGCAGCCATCTGGTTTGCCAGTCCTCAATCAAACTGTGCAACCCATGCCAGCATGGAAAGTGGATGTTAAACGATGATGATGATGATGATATACATCATCTGTGCCTGATGAGAGAACAAATGGCTACTCCAGCAGGAATTGGAGTAATGGTGGTGGAGAAGAATTATCAGAGTGCATTGTTAAGTTACAATAAGGTGGATGGAGAGAGAGAATGGGGAATTGAGGGTGGTTGTTGGGGATAGGTTCATGAGAATAGGAAAGGAGGATGGAAGTGGTTGCAGTGAATGTTGAACATGGGTGAAGGCGTGGTCATTAGGGAATCTCTGTTTAGTGGAGGGTAAGGAAAGTAGGAGTGAGTCAGTGGGGATGAGGTGATAGGTAACAATGGGGGTGGGGGTAGAGAGCAACAGTGTTACAACCCCCCACTAAAGAGATTTAGAGACAGGGAGATGTGGAGTGTGGGGCAGAGAGAAAATGCACAGTGACAGAGATGGAAGTCAGAGGCATGTAGGGGTGGTTATGATGAATGACAGAAAAATGGTGGTGGTGGTGGTGGGAGCAGTGTCAATGTAAATATGAGAGGAACATTCAGTAGAAATAAAGAGGTTTGGGGTGTGGGGTATGTGTTGGGAAGGGTCAACAAGTAGAGATTGGATGGGTGGAGGTATAATTAGCTATATGTCTAAATGTGTGTGTGTGTGTGTGTGTGTGTGTGTAAGCATGTGCCTATCTGCTCACACATATACATATATATATATATATATATATATATATATATATATATATATATATATACATATATACTCACGCGCATAGCACATGTGTATATGACTTATGATAACAAACTCATAACGTGTGTATACATCAAAATACAGCAGCAACTGTGTTCTTGTTTAACAATTTTTTTTACTTATATTAAGAAAAAAAGGAAAGCAAAACAAAATAAACAATCCAACAGCAACAGAAATAAAAAAGTATGATGTAAATTCATCAGAACAGTGAACCAAAGCCGAAAGATTATCAGTCTGTAATGTAAAACCAAAAACCAAATAGAAAAAAAGAAAAAAGTTAAAAAGATAAAAAAAACAACTTTTCCCCTTTTGTTGCTAAGCAATAAAGAATGCAGTTTCCGTTCTTCTTGTTATTGTTCTTGTTTTTTTTTCTTTCATGAAGCAGGAACTACTGAGTTACTAATTAATGTCTACATACATTTATATATTTCCCAGTTTCAAATGTTATTCTTCAAAAATAGAAACTTCTTCTTGTTTACAAAATATATACATTTTTATGTTTACTAGTTAATGAATAAGGTGGCAGTGGCGGTGGTGGTGGTTGGGATGATGGTTGTAGCAATGGTAGTGTTTATGACGGTGGCGGTGTTGTACTGATGGTGGCAATGATGATTGCAAGAAATAGCAATTAAATCTTTCTCAAGTCAAGCAACCTAACATCTTAAAAAAGAAACATATTCAGTAATATAGTGTTAGATGTACTTGTGCTGAAGAAACAAAAACAACACAAAACTTAAAAACTGAAAGGACCGTCATGGCTGGAACATCTGTGAAGAATAGGTTTTCTTAATCAGAGGCTAAACTAAGAAACTTGGAAGAAGTGTGTTGGTGTCTGACTTTCTGTTTCAATTCTTGGTGTTAATGGGGCTAATTAATGGGGCTAATTAATGGTTTTCTTGAGAAGGAGCTGATAAGCATAAGTCCTTGCTTTTATGTCATGCACACACACACACACACAGACACACACACACACATGCATACACACACACACTTCTAAACAAGTGTCTAAAGGAGATAAAACTGATAATAACACATTGATAAACATCTTCCAGCCATGAAAGATCATTTATTTATAGCATACACATATATATGTGTGTGTGTGTCCCTGTCCATATATATATACATATATATATATATTTGGACACACACACACACATATATATACACACATATATATATATGTCTTTATTAATATATCACCACTACCACCATCACTAACACTAGTACTACTACTACCTTTACCGCTTCAACAACGATCAATCACCACTAGCACTATCACCTCTACCATCAGTACTACAACAAAACCCGGAAGTTCATTCCTCTGTCATCCCACCCCCTCCACCGGAAGTTCATTCCTCTGCCATCCCACCCCCTCCACCGGAAGTTCATTCCTCTGTCATCCCACCCCCTCCACCGGAAGTTCATTCCTCTGCCATCCCACCCCTCCACCGGAAGTTCATTCCTCTGTCATCCCACCCCCTCCACCGGAAGTTCATTCCTCTGTCATCCCACCCCCTCCACCGGAAGTTCATTCCTCTGTCATCCCGCCCCCTCCACCGGAAGTTCATCCCTTTGTCATCCTGTCAACCTCGGCTGTCTCCCGGAACCCATCTAGTGGCCTTGGCCATCCTCTCCCCTACCTTTGGGTAGCGCATTAAGGTTGAGAAATGTTTGCAGGTTGTAGGTAATGTTTTGCTTATGAATTCTTCCAATTGCAAGTTTTCTTTTCAGGTACACGACACTGCTTTTCCTCTTCCCAGGCTACAGGCCCACACCCCCAACACCCATACTGTTAGGATTGGCACTCTCAACGTCGGCACGCTGAAAGGTAGATCTGGTGAAATTGTTGAGATGCTTGAACGGAGATGCGTAGATATGTGCTGCATCCAGGAAGTAAGATGGAGAGGAGGTTCTGCAAGGTTCCTCACAGGCAAAGAACACAGGTACAAGATTTTCTGGGCAGGGAACACTGACGGGGTCGGGGGCGTAGGAATACTTCTAGCGGAGAAATGGGTGGATAAGGTAATCGAGGTCGTTAGAGTAAGTGACAGAGTACTTAAGATCAGACTAGTGCTTCATCATAGATTAGCTACTGTCATCTCAGCCTATGCACCTCAACCTGGGCTACCAGATGGTCTGAAAGACCAATTCTATGACACCCTCTTGCAAACTACCTCGTCGACGAGTGACAGGGACCTTCTCTTTGTGGCTGGAGACTTCAACGGTCATGTCGGACGTCGTGCTGGGGGCTTCCATGGCATACATGGAGGCTATGGCTTCGGTTCCCGCAACGAGGAGGGAACCAGACTGCTGGAGTTCTGTGATGCAACCAATCTTATGGTCTGCAATACCAACTTCAAGAAACCTGCCAGTCACCTAGTCACCTACCGCTCCGGCAGACACTCTAGCCAAATCGACTACATCCTCGCCAGAAATAGGGAAAGAGGGCGGCTTATAAATGCCAAAACCTACCCTGGCAAAGAATGTACCCCACAACATAGATTAGTAGTTAGCGACTTTGGGATCAAGGCAAAATGGGTGCCCAGAATTAGACAGGCTTGGAGAAGAAGGGTGTGGAAGCTTAAAGACCCTGCAAACGGACAGAGACTTAGAGACAAGTTACTTGAAGCATTTAACGAAATAGAAGGGGATATAGCATCATACAACGTGGAAGACAATTGGAGATTTCTGCGGGACAACCTGTTGAAAGCCACCGACCAGATTTGTGGGTGGTGTAAGGTCCCCTCCCAACCCAGAGTAACGTGGTGGTGGAACAAGGAGGTAGACAGGGCTATTAGACAAAAGAAACAAGCTTGGAAGGACTGGAAGAACGGTGGTAGCAGGGAATTGTACCAATGTGCCAGAAGGGAGGCTAGGCGACAGGTTTATTTAGCCAGAGGGGAAGCAGATAAGGAAAGATTTGCCAATGTTCTGCGCCGTGAGGACCAAAGACTCGAGGTATTTCGGGTTGCAAGACAGTGTAGGAGAGAGAATAGTGATGTTGTAGGAGAGAAATGTGTTCGCATGGATGATGGTACGCTTGCATTAAATGAGGATGCAAAGAAAGAGGTCTGGAGATGCCACTACGATAGATTGCTTAATAAAGAGAATGAATGGGAGAAAGAGAGCCTGCCTTATGTCGACCCAATAGAGGGACCAGCTATCCGAGTTGATAGTACCAGGGTAGATAAAGCAATTAAGAGTATGAAGACCGGGAAAGCCCCCGGCCCATCAGGAATCACTGCAGAGATGCTCAAAATATCTGGCAGTGTTGGCTATAGCCTAGTCACCCGTATTACGAACCAGGTGATACACGAAGGAGTCATACCCTATGACTGGTGTAGCAGCATCATAGTCAACTGCTACAAAGGTAAAGGGGACGCTTTAGATACAAATAATTACAGAGGCATCAAGCTGTTAGATCAGGTTATGAAAGTTACAGAGAGGGTCATAGCCCAACTAATTAGGGAGCGAATCAATTTAGATGAGATGCAGTTTGGGTTCGTGCCAGGTAAAAGCACTACTGATGCCTTATTTCTAGTGAGACAGTTGCAAGAGAAATACCTAGCCAAGGATAAACCTCTGTACCTGGCTTTCGTTGACATGGAGAAAGCCTTTGACAGGGTCCCCCGATCCCTTATCTGGTGGTCAATGAGGAAACTTGGGATAGAAGAATGGCTAGTGAGAGCTGTGCGAGCCATGTACAGAGATGCGGCCAGTAAGGTGAGGGTTGGAAATGAGTACAGCAATGAATTCCGGGTAGAGGTAGGGGTCCACCAAGGTTCCGTCCTCAGCCCCCTATTATTTACCATAGTCCTCCAGGCAATCACAGAGGAGTTCAAGACAGGTTGCCCCTGGGAGCTCCTCTATGCTGATGACCTTGCCCTAATTGCGGAGTCACTATCAGAACTAGAGGAGAAGTTTCAGGTGTGGAAGCAAGGTCTAGAACTGAAGGGCCTTAGAGTCAACCTAGCTAAAACCAAAATCCTAATAAGTAGGAAGGTAGATAAAACACAAACCCCTTCAGGTAGATGGCCCTGCTCAGTATGTAGAAAAGGAGTAGGTAGTAACTCTATAAGATGTACCCGGTGCAAGCTATGGACACATAAGAGGTGCAGCAACATCAAAGGCAGGTTAACTAGCAAGTTAGTTTTTGTTTGTGGCAGATGTTCAGGTGCAATAAAGACTGCAAACAAACAGGAAACAACTTCTATCTCATTCCAGGGTGAAAAACTAGAGGTAGTCGATAGCTTCCGCTATCTGGGCGACCAAGTTAGTAGTGGGGGTGGGTGCGCTGAAAGTGTAGCTGCTAGAATAAGAATAGCCTGGGCAAAGTTTAGAGAGCTCTTACCCCTGCTGGCGACAAAGGGACTCTCACTCAGAGTAAAAGGCAGACTGTATGACGCATGCGTACGAACAACCATGCTACATGGCAGTGAAACATGGGCTGTAACTGCTGAGGACATACGTAAGCTCGCAAGGAATGAAGCCAGTATGCTCCGTTGGATGTGTAATGTCAATGTGAATACCCGTCAGAGTGTAAGTATCTTGAGAGAAAAGCTGAACATTAGAAGCATCAGTTGTGGCGTGCAAGAGAGACGATTGCGCTGGTATGGACATGTGGTGAGAATGGAGGAGGATAGCTGCGTGAAAAAGTGCCACACCCTAACAGTTGAGGGAACCCGTGGAAGAGGTAGGCCCAGGAAGACCTGGGCTGAGGTGGTGAGGCAAGACCTTCGTACATTGGGCCTCACCGAGGCGATGACTACGGACCGAGACCTTTGGAAATGGGCTGTGCGTGAGAAGACCCGGCAAGCCAAGTAAGATCGTTGCCAGTGCCCCTGGACTGGTTCTTGTGCGGGTGGCACATGAGATGCACCATTTTGAGCGTGGCCGTTGCCAGTACCGCCTGACTGGCTCCTGTAGGATTTTCGAGCGAGATCGTTGCCAGTGCCCCTGGACTGGCTTGTGCGGGTGGCACATAAAAGACACCATTTCGAGCGTGGCCGTTTTCGTGCGGGTGACACGTAAAAGCACCCACTACACTCTCTGAGTGGTTGGCGTTAGGAAGGGCATCCAGCTGTAGAAACTCTGCCAAATCAGACTGGAGCCTGGTGTTGCCATCCGGTTTCACCAGTCCTCAGTCAAATCGTCCAACCCATGCTAGCATGGAAAGCGGACGTTAAACGATGATGATGATGATGATGATATATATATCTTTATCTATTTAATTTATCTGTATGATTTATCTAAGTGTATTGTTTTATTCTTTTATTCTTCTACTTGTTTCGGTCTCTTGATTGTGGCCATACTAGCGCACATGCGTACACACACACACACACACACACACACACACACACACACACACACACAGAGTTTGAAAAAGTGTATTATATTAGTGTTTTATGGTTTTCGGGTTCTATGCTTCTCGATGTGGCAATCTCCATTTCGATGATGATCCTCTAAATTTCTGCCCTTCATGACCGTGGTGATTCTGGGTTTGAATTTTAATGTTTGTATTTGTGTTGTGCAGCAATAAGAAGATTCTTTTCCTTGTTTCAGTCATTTGACTGCAGCCATGCTGGAGCACCACCTTTAGTCGAACAAATTGACCTCAGAACTTATTCTTTGTAAGCCTAGTACTTATTCTATTGGTATCTTTTGTCGAACTGCTAAGCTAAAGGGATATAAACACACCAACATCGGCTGTCAAGTGATGGTGGGGGATAAACACAAATACACACACACACACACACACACACACACACACACACATGACGGGCTTCTTTCACTTTCAATCTACCAAATCCACTTGCAAAGCTTTCATCAGCTTGAGGCTATAGTAGAAGACATTTGCCCAAAGTACCATGCAGTGGGACTGAACCCAGAACCACGTAGCTTGGAAGCAAGCTTCTTACCAGTCTGGCTTCTGCTTCTTTTCTATTAATTCCCAAGCAGTGTTTATGTTTTTAATGCTGCTGACCAAAATGAATAATACTGTCCAGGTGTTAAAAGCATAATGATATCCATTTGGCAGCTGAAGATAGGATGTATATATTTGATGCGTTTGATTTTCTTTTGTGTGTGTTGTTGGGCTTTGAATCTATTGTATCTCATATTTTCATGCAGGGCTAAACCTATTTTGTGGGAGTTCTTGCACTTTTCCCTTTATGTTGGTTTTACTGTACATATTATACATTGACACCATGTGATTGTCCTTCATTAGGATTCTATCATAATTTTGATAAAGGTTATACTTGTTCAGGGGTTTATATTTTATGGAGGTACCGACATGTGAATCATTGGTGATTTTCTGCCTCCGTCTTCCTTTCTTTTGGACTTTTCTCTGTTCCTGAAGAAGAGCTTTGCTCGAAACATTAAAGCACCTTTCTTTCCTTCCCTGAGCGTCTGCTAATATTTTACATGTACCACCATGTCCTCGCATTGTTGTGCTTTTTTTTGTGTTTTTTCTTCTGTTTGGGATTTACTCTCTCTCTCTCTCTCTCTCTCTCTCTCTCTCTCTCTCTATATATATATATATATATATATATATATATACTTACATACATACATATATACATACATACATACATACATACATACATACATACATATTAGAAACAGTATAAGTATCTACAATCACATAAACTCCTCACATTTTGGATAGATTGTCATAAAAAGATGCTAACAATCTTTAGCTGTTCCGAAACAGTTTATTTACTCCAAATTGTTTTATAGAAAAATTCAGAAAAATTCTATAAAGCTGAGTTTCATACAAATGCACAAAATAATAAACAAAGAAAACCCCCCAAAAAAAGACAAGTATAGAATCTGAAGAAAAATGTTACTCTTTCATTCATTTTTGTTTTTCTGGGAAAACATGCTTGTTTTTTAAAGTGCTACACTAATTTATATAATCAATTTAAATAGATTATTTTTCTAAACAGTAAATTTTACCAATGCCTCAGGGTATGCAATATTCTTAGGTTTTCTGTAAGTAGCTTTAACACTAGAAAAAGCAACTTACTATTGACCAAAAGAGAAACAGGTTTTTTTTTCTAAAATTACCATGTACACAGGACAGTGTAATCCAAACCAATGATGTACATAGTCATTTTTGACAAGTTCCAACCGATTTTAATTACAAATGAATATGTTAATTACTGTTTTGTCTTGAGAAAATAGTTTTACCCTTCAGATGCTGTCTGTTCATAACACAGGTTGTTTGTCCACTGAATCCTATAAAGAAGAACCATCATTCTTGCTTAGATTCATTGATCTGGAAGTAGCTTTGACTAAGGATACACAACCAGATCAAAACATTGAGGTGTTTCAAGGTCCACTAATATCAATGAATGAAGTTTGTTCTGAACGTACGTCAATAAAAGGGAGAAACTGTTCTCTGAAGACAAAACTCACCAGAAGTTAAAACATCCTTTCCTGTTTGAATCTGCCAAAAATGTATTAAAAGTGAATATATCATCATTAAATTTTTTAGAAAGAAACAGAAAAAGTTACAGAGCCAAAAAGACTCAGGTGCCACTCTTTCCCTTATTTCAATCTAAATGTGAAACGGTAACACTCAACTTGGTGCATACATTTAGATGATACTCTTAGATACATTTAGGCCAAGTCAGACAGAATGCTTTGTGGTATCTGTTCTGAGTTGCTGAATTCAAAGTCAACTTTTCTTTTTTTCAGAGTCTATAAAAACAGAATCAATCCAGGATAATGGATTGACTTTAAGAATTTGATGACAAAATGTCCTGTGTTATCTGTTCTGACTCTTTAGTTTTGAGTTCAAATTCTGCCGAGGTCAGCTATACCTTTCTTTCTTTTGCTGGGGGTCAGTATTAAAACAAAACCAATTCAGGGTAGTGGATTAGTGGAACTGTAAGAATTTATAGGGTACAATGCCTTGTGGTGTCTATTCTGACTCTTGGTTGGTTGATTTAATCCATTGTCCAGTAAAACACCACCGAGTATGTCTTGGGTGCTTTTATCAGAATCTATTCTGATAAAAGCATTTCAAACCAGCTTTCCAGTTCAAGGATATCTTCCTCCAACAACTCCACCATCTTGGAGGCCTTGTAAACAGTCATAGACACTACTTTCCCTCCTGATTAAAGGTCAAAACCAAAAAAAAAAAAAAAACTGATACTCATACATACATTCACACACACACACACACACACACACACACACACGCACACACACGCACATGCACACAGACACACACACACACGCACACACACATGCATACAGCACATACTCACACAGGCATGGCTGTGTACTTGAGAAATTTACTTCCCAAACACATGGTTTCAGGTTCAATCCCACTGCACAATACCATGGGCAAGCATCTTCTACCATTGCCCTGGGACAACCAAAGCCTTTTGAATGGATTTGATTGATAGAAACTTTATGAAGTTTGTAGTGTGTGTGTGTGTGTGTGTGTGTGTGTGTGTGTGTGTGTGTGCACGTGTTTATTCTCACCATCACTTGACAGCTAGTGTTGGCTTGTTTACATCCCTGTAACTTAGTGGTTTGGCAAAAGTGACCAATAGAATAAGTACTGGAGGTCAATTTGTTTGACTAAACTTGTCGAAGTGGTGCTCCAGCATGGCTGCAGTCCGATGACTAAAGCAAGTAAAAGATAAAAAGATATAAGAATAATAATCTTGGTATACACGATTGAAACAGTATTACATTAAAATTGTCATCTGTGTATCATACTAAATGTATACAAACCATTAGCAGGCTAATGATATTGCTGAATTGTCTGAGATTCTTCACAGACTTGTTTTAAAAGTCTAATATATATTGGAGCAAGAGGAACATCACTGCTGCTGTGACTCACTTCGGTTGAGGTTTGTCAATTCAATGCTTTCAGTTGTCATCTGCTTAAAACAAAATCCAATTTTAATTCCATGTTGTTTCAATTGTGTATTCTAAGGTTTTCTAAAGCCTTGCAAGCTTCTGCAAAATATATATACTGTTTTTTTTTTTTTTTAACACAACAAGTCTATGAAGAGATTTTTATCTCAGACAGTTTCACTGCTTCATGCCTCTTAATGATGGGAGTTCATTTGATATGACACACACACACACTGATGAAAGAAATGAACATGTTTGCAGTTACTATGACAACCTCTATCATTTGAAATTCCTTCTTGAAATGTTATCGATCACTTTCTTATAACCTATTTCTAAAGCCAAATGTCTTTTAATAAAGAGAAAAACAAGCTTAATTAATCTGTCGTTGTCCATTGTAGAGCGAAGGTATGAAACTACATGCTTGAACTAGTGAATAGATTGTTTTGTAACTGTGTTTGTTATTGGTCAGATTAGAAAAAAAAAACAAATGTGCTTAGAGGGTTAATTACCTTGACACTTCATTATATTGTTAGTGTTCTTTATCTCTTTGTGTGTGTCATTGAATGAAAGCAACTCTTGTATGATTTCAGCTTGACTGTGGATGACGTCTGACTGTGTGTTTATGAAAAATTCTAATGTATGTTATCAGCATTATCAAAATACTTTGGAATTAAAACACTACATTTAAAAGCTAGGTTTTTTTTTTAAAAAGCCAAACATACCTGAACTATTTATAATAGAACCAAAGAAAATTGAGTACAATTCAACTACAAACTTCTTTTGGATATCATTTATTCCTTCACCCTCTGCAAATTTATTGTGGAATCTTTTTTCTTTTACATTCTCTATGTTGTTTTGTATTCCATATTAATATCCTATTTTCAATCTTAACCTCCTTAAATGAAGCTTCATACTCATTTTGCATGTTTTTCATATCTTTTTCAGAAAGCTGAATCAAATGACAAGATGTTAGTAGATCTTGAATTCTTTTTGTAGATTTACAGATAAATTGAAAGCCTTGTCTCACATCATACTCCAGAATATGAGAACGACTAAGAATTCATCAGTAATAAATCCTCTACCTCAGCAAACTATTTAGGGGTGCAGTCTTTTAGCTCACCTTTCAGAATCAGGGGTGCAGTCTTTTAGCTCACCTTTCAGAATTCTTTACAGAGCAACAGCTACTGGTGCCAGTAAATTCCACAAGATTTCCTCTACTTTGATTTTCTGGTTGCTCATCTTGTATCCCAAAGTTCCTCAGAATCTGTGTGAAAGATCTGATGTGATCACATCCATCGTCTTTTAGTAATGAAAGATGAGGTAAACTGTCAGCAAAAAGATCCTTCCAGGAGTTCAATACAAAAACAAAAGAAAAAAATAAACAATAACCAAAAATTCCAGATGAGGTTTGAATATTGGAGTTGATTGCATCAATTAAATGTGCACTAAAGTGTATAAAGAATATAGTGGGAGAAAGTTCCGTAATCTTTGGAGGTCAAATATTTCACCGAATATGGTGCTTACTTGATTGTAAGATTGAGCATTGCACAAAGTTATGGAACATGTTAAGTATTCTTGAAATTTTGGTGGTGGAGGTGGTGGTGGTGGTGGTGGTGGTGGTGGAGGAACTTCAACTCTTGTTCCAGATGATGCACAGGATTGTAATAGTTGTTCTATTACAACATCATTTACCATGGCATAGTGTAAAGATATCAGTTGATAAGATCATTAATTACAGCAAAGTACTTTGACACCTTAAGTTCAACTTTCATCTTTGATAAAACCTGACCAGATAAGAACCTGTCATCAGATCCTTAAGTCAGGGTTAAGGGCAGTGACATTTGTATCATTCAGTTAGAAAATAGAATTTTAGACAAACAACCAAATTCTAATAGATTTTCCTTGCTTTGTGTTTAGGGGAGCCTTATACCATGATACAATATGACAGCTGAATGCCAATTTTCCAAGTAGGGAATCACATCTACAATGAAGCTGAACGTATATAGCAAGTCTCCAGAATGTTCATTCTCTGGTCACTAGTGTAGCTGGGGTGGGTGGGGTACTGTAGAGGTGGTCCACCCTGGGTGGAACTTTTAAAGGGGCACCACTTTTGGGTCTGCAGTAAGTAATATGATTTTTTTGTGGGGTCCAGAGATGCCAAACGGAAGGGCCATTCTGGGTGGCACACACTCTAGCTATGCTAGTGTCTCTGGTGCTATGGACTCTATGTGGTCCTGAATAAAAAGCAGTTATCCAATCCAATCCAATCTCTCATATTTTGACAATTCTTTTTCTAAATTTGCAATTTTTTCTTCTGTCTCTTTTACAGAGATTCTTTCTTCTTTTTATCATTTTTCCTGATAATATTCCTTATGAGAAACTAAAGTCTCTGAGAGCTTTTCAAGGTGCAGTATCTTCCAGCATGCAAGCTGAATTTTTCAGACCGAACATTACTTACATAAAAGGTAGCTTGGTATAAACACCAAGACGACTTTGGAGGACTAAAAATTCTATGTGAAATGTAGCAGAATATGAACAGACAGTGACAATGTTTGAATGTTTACATTTTATACCACATTGACTTTCATGCCACAAAATATGATCTTCCTAACAATAAACATGATGCAACATTCTCCTCATAAAATGAGAAATCAATTTAAACTTGCCTTTATAGATATATAAAATGGCCATTGGCCATGCTACTAAATGATGATAGAGTTGCATCATGAATTTGTCCATAAAGTAATTATCTGTTTGTAATTAACATATAATTATTTATCTGAGGGGAGTGTATGACATCATAACTTGATTTGGTTTTCTAGATGCCAGCTATATCCATTGCATCACATGAATTCGAAACATTGAGTAGTTGGTTAAATAAAACGAGTACAGAAAGTTTCCCTGATGATAACATAAAAAACAAAATAAGTGAAAAAAAAGTAGATAACTAAATAAATAATAAACAATAAAAAATTAATTAATCAAATAAATAATAAGCAATAAAAAGTAATGAAATTTCATGTCTATTGCCTAAAGGAATTAATGAATTAAAAACTTTACATTTCAAAGGTGGCTCAGTCAGAAAGTGATAAAGGTTCCCATGTTGTTATTAAATTATTTGAGCATTACTCATCATGTGAGCATTACTCCACCTGGGAGCATTACTCATCATGCGAGCATTACTCATCATGCAAACATTACTCATCATGTGAGCATTACTCATCATGTGAGCATTACTCATCATGCGAGCATTACTCATCATGTGAGCATTACTCATCATGCGAGCATTACTCATCATGTGAGCATTACTCAGCATGTGAGCATTACTCATCACGTGAGCATTACTCATCACATGAGCATTACTCATCATGCGAGCATTACTCCACCTGGGAGTATTACTCATCATGCGAGCATTACTCCACCTGGGAGCATTACTCATCATGCGAGCATTACTCATCATGCGAGCATTACTCATCATGCGAGCATTACTCATCATGCGAGCATTACTCATCATGCGAGCATTACTCATCATGCGAGCATTACTCATCATGCGAGCATTACTCCACCTGGGAGTATTACTCATCATGTGAGCATTACTCATCATGCGAGCATTACTCATCATGTGAGCATTACTCATCATGCGAGCATTACTCAGCATGTGAGCATTACTCATCACGTGAGCATTACTCATCACATGAGCATTACTCATCATGCGAGCATTACTCCACCTGGGAGTATTACTCATCATGCGAGCATTACTCGTCATGCGAGCATTACTCATCATGTGAGCATTACTCATCATGCGAGCATTACTCATCATGTGAGCATTACTCATCATGCGAGCATTACTCCACCTGGGAGCATTACTCATCATGCGAGCATTACTCGTCATGCGAGCATTACTCATCATGTGAGCATTACTCATCATGCAAGCATTACTCATCATGTGAGCATTACTCCACCTGGGAGCATTACTCATCATGCGAGCATTACTCCACCTGGGAGCATTACTCATCATGCGAGCATTACTCATCATGCGAGCATTACTCATTATGCGAGCATTACTCATCATGCGAGCATTACTCCACCTGGGAGTATTACTCATCATGTGAGCATTACTCATCATGCGAGCATTACTCATCATGTGAGCATTACTCATCATGCGAGCATTACTCATCATGTGAGCATTACTCATCATGCGAGCATTACTCCACCTGGGAGCATTACTCATCATGCGAGCATTACTCGTCATGCGAGCATTACTCATCATGTGAGCATTACTCATCATGCAAGCATTACTCATCATGCGAGCATTACTCATCATGCGAGCATTACTCATCATGCGAGCATTACTCCACCTGGGAGCATTACTCATCATGCGAGCATTACTCGTCATGCGAGCATTACTCATCATGTGAGCATTACTCCATCTGGGAGCATTACTCATCATACGAGCATTACTCGTCATGCGAGCATTACTCATCATGTGAGCATTACTCATCATGCGAGCATTACTCATCATGCGAGCATTACTCATCATACGAGCATTACTCATCATGCGAGCATTACTCCACCTGGGAGCATTACTCATCATGCAAGCATTACTCATCATGCGAGCATTACTCCATCTGGGAGCATTACTCATCATGCGAGCATTACTCTACCTGGGAGCATTACTAATCATGCGAGCATTACTCCACCTGGGAGCATTACTCATCATGCGAGCATTACTCATCCTGTGAGCATTACTCATCATACAAGCATTACTCATCATGCGAGCATTACTCCACCTGGGAGCATTACTCATCATGCAAGCATTACTCATCATGCGAGCATTACTCCACCTGGGAGAATTACTCATCATACGAGCATTACTCAACATGCGAGCTTTACTCCACCTGGGAGCATTACTCATCATACGAGCATTACTCGTCATGCGAGCATTACTCCACCTGGGAGCATTACTCATCATGCGAGCATTACTCCACCTGGGAGCATTACTCATCATGCGAGCATTACTCATCATACGAGCATTACTCGTCATGCGAGCATTACTCATCATGTGAGCATTACTCATCATGCGAGCATTACTCATCCTGTGAGCATTACTCATCATACGAGCATTACTCATCATGCGAGCATTACTCCACCTGGGAGCATTACTCATCATGCGAGCATTACTCATCATACGAGCATTACTCATCATGTGAGCATTACTCATCATGCGAGCATTACTCATCATGCGAGCATTACTCCACCTGGGAGCATTACTCATCATACGAGCATTACTCGTCATGCGAGCATTACTCATCATGTGAGCATTACTCATCATGCGAGCATTACTCATCCTGTGAGCATTACTCATCATGCGAGCATTACTCGTCATGCGAGCATTACTCATCATGTGAGCATTACTCATCATGCGAGCATTACTCATCCTGTGAGCATTACTCATCATACGAGCATTACTCATCATGCGAGCATTACTCCACCTGGGAGCATCACTCATCATGTGAGCATTACTCATCATGCGAGCATTACTCATCATGTGAGCATTACTCATCATGCGAGCATTACTCTACCTGGGAGCATTACTCATCATGCGAGCATTACTCATCATGCGAGCATTACTCATCATGCGAGCATTACTCATCATGCGAGCATTACTCATCATACGAGCATTACTCTACCTGGGAGCATTACTCATCATGTGAGCATTACTCATCATACGAGCATTACTCATCATGCGAGCATTACTCTACCTGGGAGCATTACTCATCATGCGAGCATTACTCATCATGCGAGCATTACTCATCATACGAGCATTACTCGTCATGCGAGCATTACTCTACCTGGGAGCATTACTCATCATGTGAGCATTACTCATCATGCGAGCATTACTCATCATCCGAGCATTACTCATCATACGAGCATTACTCGTCATGCGAGCATTACTCTACCTGGGAGCATTACTCATCATGCGAGCATTACTCCACCTGGGAGCATTACTCATCATGCGAGCATTACTCATCATGTGAGCATTACTCATCATGTGAGCATTACTCATCATGTGAGCATTACTCATCATGTGAGCATTACTCATCATGTGAGCATTACTCATCATGCGAGCATTACTCATCATGTGAGCATTACTCATCATGTGAGCATTACTCATCATGTGAGCATTACTCATCATGTGAGCATTACTCATCATGCTAGCATTACTCATCATGTGAGCATTACTCACATGTGAGCATTACTCATCATGTGATAGATTCTTATTGGAATGACAAGTTGAAAACAATTTCTTTTCCTCCTGCAAGCAGCCTCCGAAGCCATGGAAAATGTTTTTTCTGGCATTGCTATCCTTCCTGTGACAAAGCCTTAAAAATAACCTTGCTACTCCGACTAATATGCACAAATGTTATGTAAATGCAATAATTATGACTTTTGTTTTAAATTTCACAATGCTCATCAAAAATAATGGGATGAAGGTTAACTTTAAAAAAATATCTATTAAATCAAAATAAAATTTTAAAAAATGGATCTTAAAAGAAAATTTGTCTTTCGTATTTTTGTATTTTTGTAATGACTGTGCTATTAATAGCAATAATACTGTTTATCTATCAATTAATTATAGATCTAACATTACCTAATACCATCAACAGTGGCATAAGCATTCTCTAGACATTAGTCTATAGCAATTAAGGGAGACAAATCCAATAAACTCAGAATTATTACCTTTTGTAGGTAGAGGGACAAACAAAGAGACAAATTGAGATACACTGCCAATTATATTAACATATTATCTAGGCATGACCATGCAGTTCATTTTACAAACATATGGTTTTGGATTCAGT
Organism: Octopus bimaculoides; assembly: GCF_046866305.1. Taxonomy (NCBI): domain Eukaryota; kingdom Metazoa; phylum Mollusca; class Cephalopoda; order Octopoda; family Octopodidae; genus Octopus; species Octopus bimaculoides. The sequence continues at coordinate 83,427,650 of NC_142938.1, read as the reverse complement.
CTTATTGTGTGGCATAGCATCAGGTTAACCCCAGGGTGAAATTGTGTAGAGAGAATTGCACTGAAGACTCTGATCTTGAGTATTATATCCTACTTGGTTTAACTCTACAGACAGGCTTATGAATGCTTTCTGCAGAATTCATTGCATTGTAAGCATTCAGGATGGATTGACTGGCTAAGAATAATTTTTGACCCTGCTTACTACTAGTCTCTGAGGCCATGGAAAAAGTCACTGACATTGCTGTTCTTCCTTCTCATGAAGCCATAAAAATATAGATATGTAGTCTCTTTTGTCATATTTTATTACAGTAATAAACACCATTATACTGTATTTATAAGTGCTATTTGCTAGCAATAAGAAATAAATATTGTTGCTCCAACAACTAATCTCATCTCTTATTAATAACTGTGTTGCAATTAATCAATTCTTCAATTGCCTTCAGCATACTGACATGTGTGTGTGTGTGTGTGAAAAAACATTTGTATGTATGTATATGTGTGCATGTGTGTTTGTATAATATATATTTATATAGTTGCTTGTCCACACACACACACACACACACACACACACACACATATATATATATATATATATATATATATATATATATATATGTATATAATCTGTTTATTTATATGTATATTTATACATATGTATACACACTCTATACATGTACATGTATAAAAAAAACTGAATGGAAACCAAGGAGAAAAGGAAACAGGAACAGAAATGCAAAAAGATATATTAGCTTACTACACACACAAACATCATCATCATCGTTTAACGTCCGCTTTCCATGCTGGCATGGGTTGGACGATTTGACTGTGGACTGGTGAACCAGATGGTTACACCAGGCTCCAATCTGATTTGGCAGAGTTTCTACAGCTGGATGCCCTTCCTAATGCCAACCACTCCGAGAGTGTAGTGGGTGCTTTTATGTGCCACCGGTACATGCATATATATATATGTGTATCAGTGAGGTACTGAATGACCAGTTCAAAAGTGTCTTTACCACCCCAATGGAACACAGACAAGTGAACGAACCAGTGGATTTCTTTGCTGCCTCACCTGTAACCAGCGAGGCAGTTACCATGGATCACATTGACGTTGGTGAAGAAGACAATACTAGCCATAGATGAGGTGGACACAAACTCAACTGCTGGTCCTGATGGTTTCCCAGAAATCCTCCTCAAATCGTGTAAATGTGCCCTGGCAAAACCACTATAAATTTTCTTCCAGAGTTTTCTTACAAATGGCAGGCTGCCAAGCAAACTAAAGGAGGGAATAAAATGACCAACCCATAAAGGAGGAAGCAGAGCAGATGCCAAAAGCTATAAGCCTCTCTCTCTGACTTCACACATCAGCAAAATCAAGGAACGAATAGTCAGAGGGAAACTAATTGCATTCCTCGAAGAAAACAACTTGAGTGATACCCAGCATGGTTTGTGCCCAGGTAGGAACTGTCTAACCCAGCTCTTACAACACTATGACTGGGTGTTGAGGCAGTTACTCAACAACTCAAGTGTGGATGTAATATATCTTGAATTTGCAAAAGCTTTCGATATAGTTGATCATGGTATGATATGCCACAAACTGGGTGATATCGGCATAGCTGGAAGACTTGGCGAGTGATTACATGACTTTCTGAAAGATGGAAGTCAGGCAGTTGTGGCCAATGGAGCCACTTCAAAGAAAACACAAATAGTGAGTGGTGTTCCACAGGGCACTAACTTGGGACCACTGCTTTTCATCGTGGCCGTCTCAGATATGCCCTCAGCTGCCAGGATAACCACCCTTGCTAGCTACACAGATGATATGAAAGTTTTACAGAAAATACAAAGCTCTAGCGATGTTGCAAACCTGAAAACCTGGGCTGAGGACAATAATATGCAGTTTAATGCTGGAAAATGCCAAGTGACATTTGAAAGAAAATATCTTAACATATTTGAAACCGTATTTCTGTTGAAATACAAAGCCTTTGCTTCAATTAATGTTGAAAATAAGGAAGAATTTAGAAAATAACTTTGTCATGATTAAACTGGAAAATTAATTAACATGATATTTTGATGGAAGGTTTTAATTTAGATCACTAAAATGCAGCAAGTTTATATCATAGAGCCACGGCCAGTCTCAAAAGGGTTGAAAAGGGCCAACCCACCTGAGATTGCCCAAGATCAAAGCTGATATTTAAAGGGGAAATTAAATAGGAAAACAAAGATCAGGGTAATAAGCAAGGATGTTTTCATGTGAAATACAGAACTGGCAAACATTGAATCAAAGAAAACTGTCCATTTTTGTTGTGTAACATGTTTTTTGTTTGTCTTTTATAGTTTGGATATTTTTCCTATGAACATTACTATGGTGTCCCCTTCTCAGTTTTCTGCAAAAATCATGTCCAGTCATGAAGAAATATCTTACTTGAAAACAGGTCGGTGACAGGAAAGGCCTCCAGCCATAGGCATAACAGAATTCAGCCTAACCTGTGTAAGCATGGGAAAATGGATGTTAAAATGATGATGATAATGGTGATGATGATTCCTTTCCTATGACAAACAGTTTACAGAGGGCACTGATGCATGTCATCATGCTACCAGCATTAGAGTTGTTTACCTGCAACAACGTGACTCAACGCTGCTCTTTATTAATGGTTTTACTCAAAGTTACTCTTCTCGCAGACAGGTTGACTGTAGATTGTAATTTACGGAGTCTGCATCAATTGCATTCGTTTCCTCTTTTTTATTTCTAGTATGGTTTCCACACCTGAGCATTCTTATTACCATCGGCCATTCAGGCATTAGCTGAGTGTAAAGTTATGGTGAGGATCAGGCCATTGGTAATGACGATTATGAAGAAAGACAGATCTCAGGAATATAGTTTTTGCTTCTGGTTCAAAATACCAACAAATGAGAAGCAAATAGAGTGAAATTGTAATCCAACTGCTTTCAGACATCTCTCTAGACATTACAATCTTTCTAGGATGTTTTAAATCTGAAATGATTTCAGAGCTGGATTATTTATATAATCTTACAGAAAATGACTGTAGGCAGTACAGGCAAGGCTTTAGGTGCAAACATGACTGTGTAGTTGAGAGGGGTTTGCTTCACAACTATGTGGTTCCAGGTTCAGTTCCACTAGTGACATCTTGGACATCTGCTATGGGCCTTTTCATATCGCGGGCAATCTCAGGTGGGTTGGCCCTTTTCATATCATGGGCACTTTGAGATGGATCTGACTCAATGGTGACTTTCAGTTCGTCACTAATCACCTTTGTTTCTGGTCAACTGCATTGCTCATTTGTGAGGTCAAAGTTACCAGAACAAAATTTTGCAAACCAATTTGCTACTGTCTGTTGTGTAATAACATTAGCATGAAATACTTTATTAATATTTTGAGCTGTCTGTGATGCAGTATTTCCAAGAAAGAACTCATATTTTAAAACTGTACGAATTTCCGACTTATCCATCTCTAAACAAAAATAGCAAAAAACGATTTATACATACTTTATAAAGTGCAAAATGAGTTAGAATAAAGAAATATACATATATATATATATATATATATATATATATATATATATATATATATATATATATATATATATATATATATATATATATATATATATATATATATATGTATATGTATATATATATATATATATATACATACATATATATGTATACATATATATGTATATGTCTATATTTATATATTTATATTTATTTATATATATTTATAAAATATAAATAAATATATAACATATAAGTAACAATTGTTATATTATAGCTGGCCCCATGCTGTCAAAAATAATGGCTAATTGTTGTATTTTACATATAAGGTACGAGAAAGGTGCATAAGAGTCACAGATTCACACACCTCCTTTGCACACACACACATATACACACATATACTCACACACACATATACACACATATACTCACACAGAGTTGAAGTGCTGTTTAATTATATCAGTTTTTTTATTAGTCTAGCCCAAAAGAAGCTGCTATATTCAAGGCCTTTACAAACCCTCTGAGACCAATGAGATCAATGTGGTTAACATGCTTCTTGAACAGCTGTAAATCAATGGTTTTAGTAAAAAAAAACACACTTACAGAGAGAAAGTGAGGGATTGAGAGAGAGAGGGGGGGAGAGGGAGAGGGGGGGGAGGGAGGGAGGGAGAATTAAACAGCAAAATAACGTTAACAATAATAAGATTAATAAGAAAGTTTTTAATAAGATTTTATAAAGCTGCAAGCCATAAACAGAAAAGAGAAACCACTTGGGTAATTATCTATATTAAATTAATTATATGTAAGTGAAATCAATTGTTTATCAAGTCTTGGGTGTTTTAGATAAAGGCAAGTAGTAAAACCATTTACATTCGATACAACAAAGACAAGACCAATTTATGATCTTTATTCCAATCCTCAATCTGTTCTACAATTTTTCTGGCCAACTTGAAAGAGCAGCCAAATCTTCCTTAAATCACATCCTACTGACTTAACCCTTTAGCATTTAAACAAGCCATGGTTAATCCAAATATTCGATTTGATTATGTTAATAGAAGTTAGATCCAGCTTCTCATACCTACCCTACAATGTCACTCTAAAAAGAAACCTACACACTATCAAAATTCTCAAAGCTATGAGATAATACAGGAATAATTAAAAACAATGTGAATAAATAAGTTATTACATTTGACTGATTAATGAGAATGCTAAAAGGTTAAATTAGCCAAATATAAATACAGTCCTTCATCGCTCTAAAATGAGATGGTCACTGCTGGGTTTGATCTTTGGTCTACTCAATCAGGTCTCTAGGGTTGAACAGTGACAGTTATTCCATTGTTTAAGTGGATTGCTTTTCCCTATTTAAAAAATTTTTTCTCAATTCCCAGTTGTAGAAACCGATCCATGAACCTACCCCAATTGCCTTATTTTGCAGCAGACAATGTATCATGTTTGGAAATGTAATTCTTGGATAAAATTTTTTATATGTCCCAAAGCCCTGTCCACATGATTGAGTAGTGCCTGGTGGTCGCATGTTAAGACCCTGTTATAAGACAAAATTGGTTGGTGAACCAGCAGAGTACTAGTGACCATCATTGAGCAAAATAACCAGACAATGACCACCAAACTGGCAATTTACTTCTGGGTATTATTGTTGTTATACATCACACTACGCTCTTTATTTTAAGTGTCTTGCAATCATTCAAGCAACACCCTATGGTCATGCATCACTCTCACAACTTCTGACAACCCACCAGCTCCTGGTGTCCAACTCAACTCTCACCAACCACCAATGTGCACAATACACTGCTGGACACTGTTAGATTGTGCAGATGGCTTCCATTGTGTATCTGTATATATATATATATATATATATATCCACAATATTAGTGAAGTCAAACATGTCATAGCACAGAAAACACTTGCAATTGGAATAATATGGCTTTCTACGAGGCTGATTTCAGCTAAACCCTGAGCAAGTCACAGTAACAACTACTTAGTATCGTTGCTGCCAAATATGATATTCGACAATCTGTGGGAAACGACAGAACCACTCTGTAGTTGCTTGACCCGCTAAAAATAGATAGCAAGTTCCTTTAAATCTCATCTTTCTACTGTCTTAAAAAAATGGCAAGGAAACATTGGAAAAATTAGTCCTTGATATACAAGACTGGATGGTTGCAGTGGGAATGCTTTTGAGGAGAAAGCCAGGGGAGACAGGACTAATCTGGAGCTAAACAGTAATAGAACATTCACATTGAACCAATTCAGTAGATAATTGAAGCTGCATTTCATATGCATGCACACACACACACACACACACACACACACACACACACACACACACACACAAACACACACACACACACACGTACATATAGATACACATGCAACACACACACACACACACATGCACTCACAAACGCACACGTGAACACATCCAACACACAAGTGCACTTACACAACACACACACACACACACGCGCACCTACCACATGCACATATGTAAAACACAAATAAATATATAAGCAACTTTAGAATTTTAATCTTACAATTTTTTTTATTTTCTGAGAAAAACATGCCATTTTCTTTTCCCTTTCAAAAACCTGGCCAAATTTACAGAATTACTCTAAATAAATCATTTTTGCAATCAGTGATTTTTTCCCTTTATCGCTGTTGCAATGCTTGCAGCTATGTAATATATTCTTAGTTTTGTATTTGTTTATTTTAGAAAATATCAGAAAGTCACAGAATTTGTGTGACCTTCCTTTCCAAAAGATTTGATGATTTTGCAAAATTTCAGCTTATCAAGCACAAAGCTGTAGCCAACAACTTGAAACATAAATGTGTATGGGGGTATATATACCTAACTGCTAAACAATGTGTATCTATGTATATTTATATATATTCTATATATATATATATATATATATATATATATATATATATATATATATATATATATATATCATCATCATCGTCGTTTAACGTCCGCTTTCCATGCTAGCATGGGTTGGACAATTTGACTGAGGACTGGTGAAACCAGATGGCTACACCATGCTCCAATCTGATTTGGCAGAGTTTCTACGGCTGGATGGCCCTTCCTAACGCCAACCACTCAGAGAGTGTAGTGGGTGCTTTTACGTGTCACCCGCACGAAGGCCAGTCAGGCGGTACTGGCAACGGCCATGCTCAAAATGGTGTATTTTATGTGCCACCTGCACAGGAGCCAATCCAGAGGCACTGGCAACGATCTCGCTCGAAAGTCCTTACACATGCTGCGGGCACAAATGCCAGAAAGGTGACGCTGGGTACAGGTGCCATCCCGATTTCGCTTTCGCTTGCCCCAATAAGTCTTCGCAAGCTGAGTTTTGTGTCCAATGAAGGAGACGATGTTGGCATGGGTGCCAGTCGTCAAATTTAGTTCGATTTCGATTTCACTTGCCTCAACAGGTCTTCGCAAGCGGGGTTTAGTGTCCAATGAAGGAGAAATAGGTATATATATATATAATACAAAATGGGACAAGAACGCAAAACATCCAGACAGTTAGGTGATACAAAAAAGGGGACAACAAAACATCCAGATAGACGATACAAAGAAAACAAGGACGGGTTATTCGGAGTTTTTCTTTCCTCAGTCGAGTTTCAGATTATCTTTGCAATTTCAGCTGGTTATACTCGAGATTGCTCCAATCTGGCCAGCCCCAAGGAAAAACTAAGCTAAGAGCATTAGATTCCTTGGAAGAAAGCAGCGAATGTATACAAAAACAAGAACTGAAAAAAAAAAAGACGGAAAATGTTACACAAATACAAATAACAGGACATAACAACAGGTGTCTTTCAACTAAGGACGAATTAAAATCCTAATGGCAGGGGTACAAGATTTCACAGGCACAGGGAGGAGATGTTACATGTACAGCTTAATTTAATTTGTCCTCGTTTCTTCTTCTGTTTCTGCTGGTGGAGGTATTATTTTCTCCTTTTCTTTTACCGGTTCTTCCTTTTTTTCCCTTTCTGGAGAGCAGTTTGCTCTAATGTGGCCTTTCTGGCCACATTTGTAGCGCCTGGGTACCCTGCCGTCTACTCTGACTACCATTGTTGTGTTACCAAACACTATTGTCTCTGGTAACTCTTCTATTATCCTGTTTGTTCCTACATAGAGGGAACAGTACAACCTGATCTTGGGGTCAGACGAACGAATGATTATACAAAAAAATATACAAAAAAATAACGGCATTAAAAATTTAATAAAAGTAAGAAAATTTAAAATCGAATGATAAGACAGACTGAAAGACATTGCGGGTGGAGTGAGGGCGGGTTTAATTCGGACCGCACGAGCCCCGCCTCGCTACTGATACCTGAGATAGATCTTGTGTCGCGTATAAGAGGTTACGTTCACTCGCAACATCCGTTCTACATTCTTCCATCGATTTTCAAACATTTTCACAGACAGGCATTTTCTCTCTCGCCCTATTTTCCTTTTAAGTTGAAAGGTGAAGTAATTTACCAATTCAGGGCCAGAGATGAAAATACCTGACTTTAACCCTTTCAGCCTCGTTCTCCAAATTACCTCTCTCGTAATTGCTACTACAATGAGAAAACAATTCTTACCTTCTTTCGAAAGGAAATCAGGCGGGTCAATTTTTAATATAGACTCAGTTGACAGCTGTACTCTTCCTGTACTTGACAACAGTTTTTCAACATAAACCCACACGTCCGACACCTCCGAACACTGAACAATGGTGTGCGGGACGGTTTCCCTATCCCGCTCACATCTTGGACAGGTCGAAGACGCCGTGGCCACCATGCCTTGTGAGCTTGTCCCGAACAGGTAAGGCTCCTCGGTAACACTGCCATGCCACAGACTTCTGAAAGTTGTCCAGGGTCTTCGGCCCCAGTCTACGTTGGAACAGACTAGCCAGCTGATTATTGTCGAGACCTAGGGTTTCCCCTAAGGCATCGTCACATTCCGCCTCTACAAGCCCTCTATAAAAGAATGCGGTGGAATCTCCACCGCAGACATTGCCCGAGCGACAGAATAGTAGGAGAGCCTTGCGACACTCCGTAAACCATGTACACAACTTTGATCTTCGATAGAACCAGGATTCCCGTCCACCGAAACTAGTGAACTTGGGAAACATCTGTTTCGCCAGCGGAGACCACACCCGTTCACCATCCAGGTAGCGCCACAGATGCCTCAACCTCAGCGCATGTCTGCGCATCAACAGCCAAGGCATCCCTAGCCCACCCTTCAACGGTTGTTGACAGCAAATAGAGCGTCTCACAAGCGGTTTCGAGCCCTTCCGCTAAAAGTGGAAGAGCTGTCTTTCCAGCTTGATCAACCACGAATCAGGCTATCTGGGAATAGACCCGTTCTGCTGCCAGTTCGCGTAGACATTCGCCAGCAGGTGCCCGAACAAGTCTGGCATACTCTTATACAACTCGTAGGGCAGAACATCCAGTCCTGGCGCCTTACCCGCGCTGCAGTCTACCATAGCCTCAATTACCGCCCCAGGCGTGATAGGCCCTTCACAGCACTCCGCGTCCCGTCCCGATGGGCGCGGCAGCCTGGTGAGGAAGGTAAGCCATGAAAAATGGATGAAATCAGTACGTCAGATAGTAGCGACACCGAGGTGTCCGATTCTGGCAAGTCGGACGCTTCGTGGGACAACAGAAAGGAAGAGAGCTACGCAGGAGTGTCTAAGGTGTCAGAAAATAGGGTAGATTTGAGAGAACGGAAGAAGTACATCAAAATGATGAAAAGGGAAGGAACAAAGGTAGAAGTAATCGCGTCAACAGAAACAATGGACAAGGTGACAAGATGTACGCTAGTGTATAGAACACACTCAGTGGCAGAGGGAAGAATCAAAGAGATGACCACGACCACGGGTCTATTCCCAGATCTGTGCGCCGGGGAGTGGTGACACTTGACAGAAAGGACACGGACAAGGGGGATTCCGTTGATAATTTTCGGCCCATCACTCAGCTAAACGCAGTATTTAACAAGAGGCAATAAATTCGGCCCAATCAAGGTTCAATTGAAAGATATAGGCAGTGCAAGTTTAAACTCAGCAATAATATTGAAGAAAGACGAAGTATCTATCTATCTGTCTGTGTCTGTCTGTCTGTCTGTCTACCTATCCATCCATCCATCCACCTACCCACCCACCTATCCATCCATCTATCACCACCATCTCCATATCACTACCATCAGCTTCATCTCAACATGGCAATTGCAAGCACTGCTTCCCCCCCACCTTCATCACCTCCAATTCTCCACTTCCCCTCATCGACGCTATCACCACTTTTCACACACACACACACACACACACACGCCCGCGCGTCCACATATCAATACTTTTCTATTTTTCACTAACTTTCAACAAGTTTTCTCATCGGACAGAAGTGAAAAACGAAAACATTCTGAAATGAGAAGAAAATACGAAAAATGTTTCCTGCTAAAATATAAATATTGTTCTTTTGCTACATGTTTGACCTGATAGAGTAGACCTACGATCAAAGACATTCCAACCATGACTACCCTCTCATATTATTTATTTGTTGTAGATTGTGTATTTGCATTAATTTAGCCCTTCACTTTTCTCCAAGCTGGTAGCGTTCGAGATTGATCAGACTCTGCTGCTATTTCTAGTCAATCAATTGACCACGTCGTGGTTTCTCCGTCTCTCACTGGAATATAAATTAGTGTTAATTACCGCTGTTTTATTTATAAAGTAATTACTATAAATAAAACGAAAATCTGATATTAGTTTATTAATATATTGTTTGATGAGATCATAGCTTGGTCAGAGACAGCACATGACGTCAGGGCTTGGCTGCTCCTGCTGCCAAACTGACGTCATTTGTGGAAAAGTTTTGATGTTGCGCCCAGCACGGAATTAAGTTAAGGTTGGGCGAGTCGGGTTTCGAGCCTTCTCTCTCTCTTTCACTTTCCTTCTTTCTCTCTCTCTGATGTGTATGCGTGCAAGTGTTGCTTGGAACCGCTCGAATACTCTGGAATGTGCTCGAAAAATAAGAGGTGTTACCTTAGTTCACTGGTAGTGAACAGCTGACACCATAGTACATCTCCAGCGTTAGAAGCTGTGCAAAGGCAATAATAATAATAATAATAATAATAATAATAATAATAATAATAATAATAATGATAATAATAATAATAATAATAATAATAATAATAATAATAATAGTAATAATAATAATAATAATTCTCGGATGAGTACTGTTCTCATCCCAAGGATATAGACTTTGATGTTAAAGTTATGTGACTTGTGGAAACACGTGTAGTGATGTATTAAATATTTATAAATTCCATCCAAGAATTTTTGTTTTTATCATATTTATCCTACATTATATTGGTATAACCATGACACAACTCTAAGAAACTGATCCTCTGGTCAGTATCATTAGACAGTGGCCAGCATAATGAAATAGGAGTTTTATTTGCATATCCTTAACGTTACTATAAATGAATTTAAAAGACACACACACGTTTCTCATCATCATTTTCCATTCCTTTCCCATGTTGTCATGAATAGGGACAGTTCTAAACAATTCAAAAAGGTTGGAAGACGATGTCCTGCACCAATGTCTCATTTACGGATTTTATAGCTTGATGCTCTTCCTAACATCAACCTTCTTTACTACCAAGTGCACTGGGTCCATTTTTTCAAGGCCCCAGCACTTAAGAGGTTGCCTGGCCATCAGTACCACTAAAGAACTTTCTTAAATCCTGTTTTGTTGCTACCAAACATTTACAGAGTCCGCTTTTGTGGCATCAGCACGACGGGGCTTACCTTGCAGCTTCCAAAGCAAAAAGACGAAACCCTGTTATCCTGCGATGGAAGGAAGAGATTTTGTGGGAGGGAATTACAGAGGGAACAGTGCATGTACCACCACCACCACCATTGTTGTTGTTGTTGTTGTTGTCATCATTTAACTTCTGCTTTCCATGGTGCTGTGGGCTGGATTATTTGAATGGATTCGCTGAGTGACAGGGATAAAATATGCTCCAGATTAGCTTTGATAAGGTTTCTATGGCTGGACACCCTCTCTTTCCTAGTACGTAACATTGTACAACATGTGATGGATGCATTTCTCTTGTCGCCAGCACTAGCGAGGTTGCCAAGCAACTTGGGAAATTGGAAAGGAAACAAAGAAAATAAAAACCCTTGACTAAATGTGTATATATATGTATATAATCATCATCATCATCATTGTTTAACATCTGTTTTCCATGCTATCATGGGTTGGACGGTTCAACTGGGGTCTGGGAAGCCAGGAGGCTGCACCAGGCCCCAATCTGATCTGGCAATGTTTCTACAGCTGGATGCCCTTCCTAACGCCAACCACTCCGAGAGTGTAGTAGGTGCTTTTTTATGCGCCACCGGCATGAGGGCCAGTCAAGGCGGTGCTGGCAACAACCACACTTGAATGGTGCTCTTTATGTGCATGGGGGACCACAACTATAATTTCCATTTGATTGTGATTTCATTTCATTTCGATGTTGATGTACTTCACTCAATAGGTTTTCTCAAGCACAGCATGTTGCCTTACGATCCAAGGGTACTTTTTGAGTTGGCTGGTTATGTATGTATGTATGTATGTATGTATGTATGTATGTATGTATGTATGTATGTATGTATGTATGTATCTATCTATCTATATATATATATATATGTATGTAGTATAAGTTTAATGCCTGGGCAGCTGCCAATGGTGTTTCTCATCACCCAAAGTTAAATGTCTCTCACGTCGAGGGTTACCACTTAAAGACTTTGTTTTATTTCACTTTGATTCCCCTGCTAAATACTACCATCAGTAGTCATTGACAGCTTCATTGGTATGTATTGGTCAATCCATCTACCTATTACAGCTTCATTGGTGTATGTTAGTGATGACAGTTTGACTGGTTGATTAACCCGTCTGTCTATGACAGCTTGCAACTTGGTTAACCCATTTATTTATGACGGGTTAACAGGTGTGTATTCATTAATATTTCAGCTTGTAAAAACTTGATTACTGTATGTTGGTTAACCCATATACCCTTACTAGTATATGGGTTAACCTGTGCATGCTGGTTAACCTGGTTACCTGTGACAGCTTGACTGGCACATGTTGGTTACCCCCATTCACTAGTGCATGTGGGTTAAGCCATCTATCTATGACAGCCTGACCTGTAACAATACATTGGTGTATGTAGGTTAACTCGTCTACTAGTATATGTCTATGTTGACCCATACACCTATAGAAGCTTGGGGGAAGGTTAGGAATAAAATGAATTTTTTTTAGTGAATGCAGCTTTGTGATTGTCATGTGACAGCATGGGTTTTCATCATTACTGACAATGCCACTCCACGATGACCACCACCCCCAACATGGCCCTCTGCATACCAACATCGACCCTACTACTACAACAACAACAGAAAAATCGACACCACCACCACCACCACCAACAAGAACAACATTACAACCCTAGCAGCAAGAAGAACAGTAATACTTCTACCGTCTCTGACGTTACTAATAGCAACAAGAACGACGCCTCTACTAGACCCACGACGACGACGACCACCACCACCACCACCTGACACCCCTCACCGCCGCCGCCGCCACCACCACCATCACCATCATCATCATCATCACAAAAATGTTAATATATTTTCCATTGCAAAGGAAAGTGGAAAAAAAAAAAAGAATGTAATTGAAACAGAGTTACGGCTAAGGGGCGACAACTCCGACACGTTTATGCGCACATTGTTATTAGTCATTCAATCACTCTTTCCTGCGGATGGCGACCCTGAGTAATTTATCTTTTTTTTCTTTTTTCTTTAAAGGTAACACTACGCCAAATGATGTAGTCCTGAGTAGAATGTAATTGTTGAAAAGGACAGGATGGCCATAACTGGAACATTTCTTCCTGAATCTGCTGACGAGATGACTTACCTGATAGTCAAGAGTTACAGCCATCATCACCTTCGTTTGCCTTTCACAGGTTCTTCCCCACATACTCTCCTCCTAATCTTCTCCTCCTAATCTTCTCCTCCTAATCTTCTCCTCCTCCTAATCTTCTCCTCCTCCTAATCTTCTCCTCCTCCTAATTTTCTCCTCCTCCTCCTTCCCCTTGAATTGTTTTTTTTTCTATAAAGGGCAATGACCACGAAGCAGCCCCAACAGATAAACACTTGGTCCTTAACATTTCAAGTTCTTTCTCTTGCAAGAGAAGGAGAGAGAGAGAGAGAGAGAGAGAGAGGGAGGGAGAGAGAGAGAGAAAGCGAAAGAGAAAGACAGAGAGTGAAAGAGAGAGAGAGAGAGAGAGAGAGAGAGAGATTTTGAATGAAAGTTTACTTTGAATGTTAATAAAAGAAAGAACTCTGTTAAAGTGTGACCCAAAACTTGGAGGTTGAGATGTTTTGCAACTAACACACACACACACACACACACACATTTCAGTTTCTTTAAGGTGGCGAGCTGACAGAAACGTTAGCACGCCGGGCGGAATGCTTAGCGGTAATTCGTCTGCCACTGCGTTCTGAGTTCAAATTCTGCCGAGGTCAACTTTGCCTTAAATCCTTTCGGGGTCGATAAATTAAGTACCAGTTACGTACTGGGTCGATATAATCGACTTAATGCGTTTCTCTGTCTGTGGCCCCTTGTGAGCAGTAAAGAAATAACACACTTCAGTCTCTTCCCCCAATCAAACCCACTGACAAAGCTTTGGCAGAAGAAGACAGCTCAGCTTTTGTTCTGAGTTCTGATAGAGATGCAAGGGCCCAGGTTTCAGAAGGGAGCAGTCAATTTATTGACCCCAATATCTGACTGGTATTTATTTCACTGAAACTCCTGAAAGATAAAAAGAGATATTGACCTTAGCAGGAATCCCAAACATAAAGCACTGTTAACAAATATTAGAAAATATTTTCTCTGATTCTCTGCTGCCCTCAAAATATTCATAAATCCTTTCAACTCATCGCGTTCTAATCTTGATTCTATTAACAGGGTATTACGTTATAAGACAGGAATTCCATATTGAATAAACGGCTGTGTTGTAAGGGAGGCTACTCGGGTCAGGCAAAAGCTGCGGTTTTTGAAATTACACATATATATATATGACTGAGTAGATGTGTGTGTGTGTGTATGTATAGCTGAGTTCCTTTCGAGTGTTGGGTCTTTCAGAGGCAATGACCAAGACCTTAGGCATCATGTTGTGCTTGAGAAGAAGACCCATCAAGCTGAGTGAGATTGCAGTCATGGCAGATACCAGTGTCACGCAAATTGGCACTCATGCTGGTGGCACGTAAATACACCCCAGTGTCACGTAAACGCACCCCGATGTCATGCAAATGGCACTTGTGCTGGTGGCACATAAAAACACCCATCACACCTTTGGAATAGTTGGCGTTAGGAAAGGCATCCAGCCATAGAAAATCCTGCCAAATCAGACTGGAGCCTTCCAGCGTGCCAGCCCTGGTCAAACCATCCAACCCATGCCAGTGTGGACAATGGACATTAAATGATGGTGATGTGTGTGGTGATATATATGTAAATATTTATGAATTTATAAATTTGTAGTGCAATATATGAATTCACAGAATCCTATGGCAATCACAACAAAGCTCCTCTAGTGAAGCCGGCTACCATACCACAAAGTAATCTAATACAGAGGAGTGTAATGCAGAGTTCTGTGCAGCTGAAATCGAGCACATTCCATCTATGAAAATATTTCGTGAATCTCTCTCCTGCTGTCTCCCACTCTCTCTTTCTCCTGCTCTTCCTTCAGGTTGGGTAATCATGTACCTCTTCTACAGCAAGACACCTGTTTCTGTCTGTCTGTCTGTCTCTCTCACTATAACCTTTCATCAGCTGACACAAGATCCCCCCTGTCAATGCCCCCCTCCTCTCTCAAAGGATCCTTGTCTTGCAAGTGACCTGGTGATCTTGCCAGGGCAGTGCTGGTACCACTTAAGCATTCAATGCACACTGTGAAGTGGTTGCCATTTGGAAGGGCATCCAGCTGTAAAAACCTTGCCAAAACTGACCTCCTCGCCTGTGCTTGTGCCACGTAAAAAGCACTCAGTCCACTCTGCTGATTGGTTGGTGCTAGGAAGGGCATCCAGCTGTAAAAGTCCTGCCAAAACAGTCACAGAAGACTGGTGCAGGCTCCTGCCTGGCCAGCCCCTGTCAAACTGTCCAACCCATGCCAGCATGGAAAACGGACGTTAAATGATGATGATGATGACGATGATGATGATGAGTGTATAAACTAAAAAAGAGTCAGCAGATATGGGAGGTGAATATATTTCGCCAGTTGATATCCATTGGGTTACAACCGTTTCACACCCTTCATCATGTGATAATAATTTTGGTGTATAATACATTACTTCATATGTCTGTACTTACATGCATGTTACACATCACATGATCCAATTGTACATTTATACGTCAATGCAGACAGAGAAGGCTGACTCTGTGGATCAACAGAACATGAGGGTTACATCGATTCTTCAGCTTGGCCAAGTGTCTTCTCATTTACAACAGCCGTATGATGCCAAGACAAGTGTTCACACACACACACACACACGCGCACACACACACACATACACATACACACACACACACACACGCACACACACACACACGTATGATGTATGTTTCCCAGTTTCCATCAACTCGTTCACTTAGAAAGCTTTGGTTGGTCCAGAGCTGGAGGAGAGGACACTCAACCAAGGTGTCATGCAGTGAGACTGGACCTGAAACCATGTGGTTGGGAAGAAACTTGTTTCACCCCACATCTACACCCATGTCTAAGATATATATATATATATATATTTGTGTGTATGTATGTATGTTAGGAAGGGCATCCAGCTGTAGAAACTCTGCCAAATCAGACTGGAGCCTGGTGTTGCCATCCGGTTTCACCAGTCCTCAGTCAAATCGTCCAACCCATGCTAGCATGGAAAGCGGACGTTAAACGATGATGATGATGATGATGATGATATATATATATATACACATACATATATACATACATATATATATATATATATATATATATATATATATATATATATGTATGTATATATTTGTATATTATGATGGATGTCAACACAAATTTGCGTCCTGTTGCTTCTCCATAAAGAGAAGTGAAAAGAAAACAGATGTGAGGGTAAACAAGAAAAGCCAAAAGCCAGGATTCTGCATGGTGCAACAGAATGCAAAGAATGCGCTCATGTTTTGAAGCATCATTGCAATTCCAAATCAACACCTTGAGCTAATGGCAACGTCTAACTTGACAATAATGTCCTGATAGTTAAACTGAGATTGTCTTGGAAAAGTGATAGGGAATAGAAGCATGAAAGGAAGAGCATAAGATATGAAGAATCCTTTGAAGCATGAGGGTGGAAGAAGGGGTACTTTTACAGAGCTGACAGGGGTTTATAGCTAGAATCACTGAGTCCTATTTGGATGAGGGCTTAGAAACAACTTATTGATATTTTGAGTTCTGTATTACAATTGTTTCAATGATCTTTTAAAGAAAGACAAACAGACCAGGCACAGGCGTGGCTGTGTGGTAAGTAGCTTGCTTACCAACCATATGGTTATGGGTTCAGTCCCACTGCGTGGCACCTTGGCCAAGTGTCTTCTACTATAGCCTTGGGCCGACCAAAGCCTTGTGAGTGAATTTGCTAGAGGGAAACTGAAGGAAGCCCGTTGTATATATGTTTGTGTATGCATGTGTATGTGTGTGTGTGTGTGTGTGTGTGTGTGTGTGTGGACGTGTGTAAGTGTGTGTCTATTTGTGCGTATGTGTTGTATGTGTGTGTGTGTGTGTGTGTGTGAGTATTAGTAGGTGTGTGTTGCATGTATACACACACACTAATACACACACACTCACACACACATAGATTGACAGGTAGATTAACAAATCGATCAGCTGATTGATGATCAATCAAGAGATAGATGATAGCTAAGTGTCTGTGTATCTATCTATGTATTATAGATACATAACTGTTGAATGAGAGAGAGAGAGAGAGAGAGAGAGAGAGAGGGAGGGAGGGAGAGTGAACAGACAGACTGAGCAATGCTAATAACAAAGAAACATTGTTTCTGTTTGATGATGATGATGATGATGAGGAGGAGGAGGAGGAGGGGGACATGGTTGATAATGAGAGCGTCGTAAATAGTAATGAAGAGGTTCACAGTGTTTGACGCTGCATTCGGTAGTAGTAGTAGTAGTAGTAGCAGTGATGCTAATGACTGCGTTGACGATGACGATGACGATGACACAGTAGTTGTCTTCTAAAAAATGTTTCAGAACATTGTTTCATTTAACCTAACACCCCACCCACCCCCTTCCTATTCAACAGAATCCCCCCCAAAACGACTAAAAGGAGGTCAAATGAACATTGGAATTTCTCACCTTAACTGTTAGGTTATGATAATAATGTTGATCTGACTGACTGACGAGTTAATTTACAATGTTTGTAAGTTCTGATTTATTTTTGACTGTTTTTTTAATATATATATGTAATATTAGGTTAGTTTTTTTCTCAGCTGACAGACGTTTGCGTCTAATGAACTTATCATTAGTACAATATACCATCCCAATGCAGCGGACCTCTTAGCAGCTCAGAGCAACACACCGTATATATACTACTAGCTTGCTGCTGCATAAACAGCTAAGCTTTCTCTCATTTGCATTTTTGATGCTGTTTACATCGAAATGTTTCCTATATTAATAGCACGGAGAAAGTTTTTCAAATTCAAAAAGCTTATCATATAGAAACCATTATTATATTTGTATTAAGGAAAGATTTATGTGTATTTAATGTGGAAAACTTGTTTATTTGGCTGTTTATTCAAATGCAAGTGTTATATTTGTGGGGAAGCTAAATCAAGGTTGCTTAACTGCTAATCAGCCTTTTTTGCCGTCCTACTTTCTTCTCTTCCTGTGTTCTCTTTTTTCTTTTTTGCTTTTCCTTTCTAATTTCTTTTTATATATTTATATTAATCAGTTTATTATTTTCAAATGGGTGTATTTTATTAAAAAACATCTGGAATTTTAAGATTTTATTCTCTAGAAATTTCCTACATAGTTTTTAGAGATGTTTAATTTACTGTGTAAATTAAAAAGCTATTAACTTAATTGTTAACAAGCTCGTATCACACCATCAGAGCTTTATAATATTTTTGGCAAAGGCACTTAACTCTTGCAGCCAGTACCTGCTTAACTTCTAACAGATATCGTCAGTTAAGGTACAACCGAATGGGATAACTAATAATAAAAGCATTGAGTATTTTGTTAGTTTAGTGCATTAAATCTTACTCTAATTATTGCAAACACTATTGCATCACCAAATACTTTGTCCTTGAATTGAATTATAGGATACACCTGGAAAATGAACCAGGAAATCTATGTCCAGGCTTCCTGTTAACTGTGGACTGGCAGCGAGCGTCAGGTGTAAAAATCCAACTCTATTAATTATAGCAAGATGTTGTCTGTTGAATTGTCTGGGACAGCAGTGATTCTGAAGAAGAACTGTCTGAGAAATATGATGCTTTGTCGAAAGGGAGTGTAAAATGGTGATGATGTGGAGGAGGGTGAAGATAAGGAGTTGGAGTGATGTGATAGTAGTGGGGATGATGATGATGATGATGATGAAAATATGAAGAAGGCATTGGGAGAGAGAGAGAGAGAGAGAAAGTATGAGAGAGGGAGAGGAACAGGTGTCTTATTGTAAAGGAGAAACACGTTGACCCTGGTCTGGAAAGAGAGAAAAGAGAGGTGGGTGTTGACGAGATGTCATCGTGTTACCTTTCAGCAGGGGTGCACTGAGCCATCAGTCAGTTGGGCACTGTCCAAGGGCCTGGAGCTCTGAAGGGCCTGCACTCTATACCTGTTAACTCTACTAAAACATACGTTCACATATACACTGCTAAGGGGCCTGGCAAACAGTTATGCCCAAGGGCCCTTAATACTTTCAGTCCACCCCTGCCTTTCACTGCAACAGACTTCTTTCTCCTGATTTCTTGGAATTTTGGCTGAGATTGTTTATTTAGCAGAAGTTGAGTATTGTGTTAATTTGCAATAAAACATTTTCAATAACATTAGCCCACTGATAACAATAACAGGATGATAACTTTAAGTAAATAAAGAGCTTGGGACACATAGGTTTAAGGATTGCATATGATACCCATTATTAATGGCTGTTAGGGCTGGCAGAAACATTAGAGGTGTCACAATGCTGCCAGATGAGTGTCAGAGACATGGGCGTATAACTATCTATCTATCTATCTATCTGTCTATCTATCTATCTATCTGTCTGCTTGTCTGTCTGCCTGCACATACCTACATGCATACGTGCATGTATACATGCATGCATACATTCATACAAACGTACATACATACAGACACATACATACATACATAATACATACATACACACACACACATACATACACACATACGTACATACATACATACATACATACGTACGTACATACATACATACATACATACACACACACATACATACATACATACATACAGAGGAAGGGTTAAGGCCATTAGTGATCCCAGCTAATTAGGTATGCTGCCTGAGTGCTGCTGCAATTGATAAGCTATTAAGATCCAAGTTGAGAACAGGGGCTGGAGTTGGGGGTCCGTAGCCTACTTCTAAGTCAGTGAGTATAAATTCAAGGAAGAGGAAAACAAAACCAAGGCAGGACAAGTTTATTATCAGATCATTTAAATTATTCTAATTATTTTCAATTGTTAATCAAAGTAAGCAAAAGTAGATAATAATGTCTTACAGCTGTTTCTGGGAAATCCTAGGTAATGGATCAATGTGTTGATCCACATTTCCATATATTCTGAGTAGTTTATCATTGGAGACAAGAAGTATATACGCAGGAAACTTCTATGTGGAGATGGAGAGAGAAAATTTGACGAAGAGAAAAGGATGAAGTTTGAGGCTCATAAGTTCATCCTATTCCAGAGGGTTTGGGGCTTTATCCATATTTCCTTGAAAGTGTATCACCTTATGTATAATCCCAGTTCAGTCCATAGTTCAGAAAGCAGGTTGAGTAATGGAATACTCAGGATATGACAGAATATATGGAAATGTGGATCAACACATTGATCCATTACCTAGGATTTCCCAGAAACAGCTGTAAGACATTATTATCTACTCTTGCTTACTTTGATTAACAATTGAAAATAATTAGAATAATTTAAATGATCTGATAAGCTTGTCCTGCCTTGCTTTTGTTTTCCTCTTCCTTTAATTTAAATCACACACACACACACACACACACACACACATTTATGCATATATGTATATATTTATACATGCTGTGATGGGCACAGCTAACCAAAACGTTAGCTTTGCTAACCGCTAATCCACTAACTAAAAAATTAACTCTGCTGACAGTAAACCACTAAACAGATAAAAAAATTAGCAGAAGCTCATGCTAGCTGATAACCATTAACTTTTATCATATGAATTTAGCTTCGTTTTGATTTTTTTTGGCTCTAAAACCTTTAAAAACAATCTAGAGAGCTGAAATTTGCATGTTGTAGTTTAGACATGGAGCTTTCCAGAAAGGGTGTAGCGTGCCAAAATCAGATGAAGATCAAGGTGTATGCAAATAATTAAATGAACAAATGAAATTAAACATTAGTTTTTCAATCAACATACACATTAATTACTGTAGAAAAAAGTATTAAATGAATCAAAAAGGTACAGCAAAAGTATCATGCCAAGATCAGATGACGATCAAGGTGTACTTACTCTGACTGGGCCTTTTCCATTGCGTCAACCTGATGCTGGTTGTCCTTCATAAACAAGAACATCTCAAAGGTACCATCTGACAGTCTACCTCTCATTTTGGCCCCTCAAAATATCCAGTTGCAGCACTGGATGGGATGGTGGTGTAATACTTGGTGAAGAGGTTGATCAAGACCTGCTTACCCAAAAAGGTGACTTCAGTCAGGACCTCCTTTGAGATGGCCTCCAGCCAAGGTCATTACCAAGTCTTGTGCCTTGGACTTCAGTGACCTGTGGCTCCTTCTCTCCTGGAACCGAGTAATGTTGCTGAAGAAATCATCTTCCTCATTCTCATTGCTGGTGGGGCTACTGCCCTCCTCATTGGTCTCCATTAGGTCTGCCTCTTTGACGGTCTCCATGGCATTCATTATGCTGCTAACCTGGTTGTTATACTGCTCTGGAACAGGTGAAACTTGGGATGGAGGGCAGCAGACAGCTGTCACTCCAGGTCTTCTAGGAGGAGCCCAAGCCTTTTCATGATGTCTGTCAGTATCACGTCTATCAGAGGACTGTAGTACAGGAGATGTTTGAACTTGGCTACTTTCAACTTCATGACTGTTGCTGCTACAATTGGCAGAAGGCTCCCAAGCTAGACCAGGACCTCCCACTGGATTTCATCCAAGGCCTTGGCAACATTAGGTATCACCTGGGTGTACTCCATCAGGAAGCTGACATCAGAATCAGTGAAGGTCTGCAGCTTCAGCTGTGACATCACCATGTGGACAGCTCCCCTATTCTTCTCCAGCAGGCTGTTGAGGACAACAACAGTGTCACAGAGTTCCATCTGGTGCTCTTGGGGACTACCAGCCTCCTCTTCAGTGCATCCGGAATGCTGTCAGCTGCCACCGTGTTGTGACTCAGCTGATTCCACAGCTGCTGTGCCTTGGACATGGCTTTCTTGTAGGCCAAATTGAATGAAGTGCTGTCAAGAGTCTTGTCAGCATCCATGCTAGCTACCACGTTGAAGGCATGGGCTGTGCACTGGCAGGCTGAGGCACGGGCCACTGGACTTGTCAAGGACGGCATCAGCAGAGATGCACTCAACTTCACCCACATCCCCAGCCTTGGGATCCACATCCAGGCCCACATCCTCGACACTCTCAATGTCTGGATTGGCAGCAGCCTCACGAATGTCTGGCAAGAGTTCAACTTTTCTACCAAACTGCAGAATTGCCTTGACAAAGTTTTTTGCCATTGTCCGTCGTGGTCCTGGTCACTTTGTGTTGCAGACGGAACTTGTAATGGATGTCTGCCTCAGCCCAGAGCAGGCCAGAATGGTGTGTTGTCTCATGCAGGTCTTGGGGCCCAACCAGTGTACCGTCATCCCCAGGTAGGACCAGCAGTCTGTGGTGGTCGTCATCCAGTTAAATTGTAAAGAAGTATAGGCAGTAAAGTTAAAAGCTTAAAATAATATATATATATATATATATATATATATATATATATATATATTATTTAAAAGAGTTCCAACTCTGTCTGTTTTTTATGTTTTATTTATATTCTTATAAAATTAATGTGGGATATAGAATATGGAATATACAATATAAATAGTAAAATGAAATGAAGTATTGAATGTCTTATTGAATATATGAAATATTGAGTATTAAATGTATATAGGGGCTAGTATACTTTCCTGCTTTATAGCAGTCATCAAGGTCATAAAGGTCTCAGACATAAGCACAATCATGGTTATGTAATTAAGAAATTCACTTCTCAATGCTATGTTTTTGAGTTCAGTTTCATTGCTCAGCCCATTTAGAGAAGTGCCTTTGTCTCTTGCTGTCTTCCATGCGCTGGGTATTCTTTCATCCGTGCCAATATATATATATATATATATATATATATATATATATATATATATATATATATATATATATATATATATATATATATATACGTGTGTGTGTGTGTATATCATCATCATCATCAACATCGTTTAACATCTGGCCTCCATTCTGACATGGGTTGGATGGTTTGACATGAAGCTGGCTAGCAGGGAGCTGTCCAGACCTCTGACTGCCTGTTGTGACATGAATCTACAGCTGGATGCCCTTCATAATGCCAACCACTCCGAGAGTGTTTTGGGTGCTTTTTCGTTTCAGTCTCACGGGTGCATTTATGCAGCACCGACATGGATGCGTTAACACAGCATCAGTACATGCATGCATACATATATATGCATGTATGCATGAATGCATGCACATATGCATACGCATAAACATACATGCACAAGCATGCACACATACATGCATACATACATACACACACACATATACATATGCATGTACATACATACACACACACATCAATCAATCGATCCATCCATACATACATACTTACATGACAGGCTTCTTTTAGTTTCCTCTACCAAATCTACTCACAAGGCTTTGGTTTGAGACGCTGGATGTGGTTAGTTTGAACCCCTGAAAAGGGTTGAACATTAGTTTTAGATGTGGCTGGTTTAAATGTTAAAGGATTAAGAATTTATTAAGAATGAATGGATACATGTTTGGATTCTTGCCATTCTGCATGCATTTAGTGAATCTTTATTGGTTTAGAAGACCTCAGAAGGAATCAGCCAATATTTTGCCGATTCCCACAAACATGAGATTGTGCTCTTGTCAGGCTCATCAGTCTGAGAAAGTTGCTTTGACTGAGGAGACATACAATGAGTTTGAAACACTGCAGTGTCTTGAAGTTCTCTCCGCTTACACTGGTCAGTCAAGTGTTTTGTGAACACAGATCAGCCAAAGGAATGAAGTATTTCTCTGATGACAAAAGACAAAAGCGACCAATTTCCACATTCAAATTGACCAGAATGTATGAAGCATGGATACATTCTGGTTTGGATTCTCACCATTCTGCATTCACCCAATGACGGATTGGATATTTCTTGCTAAAATAATTTTGTTTTTTGTACTTTCAGTTTGTAAATAGTTTTATTTATTGAAGAAAAATGCAATTTATAAAAGTAAACAGTAAAAATGGTAGCAAAAGAAACAGAGTAAAAAAAATGAATAAATAAATATAGAAAATAAAAAAGAAGACAAAGCAGGGACACTGCGCTCACTCATTTGTGCATTACAAGAGACACAAAGTCATATCTCTTCTACAACAGGACGAAATCTCTCTTTACCTTTGTCATTCTTTTAACCTGTCCTCAATGGGCACAAAGTCACCTCCCTCAACACTGCTCCCCTAAGTGTAGGGGACTTTGTCTTGTCCTGCAAGTTATTTCGTGATTCCACTGGTGTTGATGTCATGATAAAACGTTCCCAGAACACTCTTTAAAGGGGTTGGCACATGCAAGCGCAAACTTGTCACATAGAAACCATGCCAAGACCTGACAATAGAGCTTGGCACAACCCTCCGGCTTGCTAGCTCTTCTGAAACCGTCCAACCCATGCCAGCAGGAAAAACAGACTTTAAATGATAATGATGATAATGATGATGATGATGATGATGATGAAGGGAAACTGGAATTTCCCTCTAAACACTTTTGAGACAATCCAAACCCTCGTGGCATTACCATTTGTGATTGCAAAGTAGAAAAGCTGAAACAGCTGCAAACCCCTTCTCAAATCTGCCCTTTATCCTTTCCAGGTGGACAAAGTCAGTTCCAGCTGGGCACGAGGGCAGATGCAATTGACTTGCTCCCAGCCAATTAAATTTGCTGGCCTTGTGCCAAAATTTGAACCCTCCCTGCTCCTCCTCCTGCTCCTCCTCCTGCTCCTCCTGCTCCTCCTCATCATCATCATCGTCATCATCGTCATCGTCAACATCGTCGCCATCGTCATCATCATCATCAACATCGTCATCATTATCATCATCATCAACAGCAATAAATTTGTTTGGACATAAATAACTCCAATTGCATCCTTTATAATCTGGTTTGTTAGTTTTTCTTCAACTCCGCCAGAGTTCTTTGTGTTTTTAACAGAAAGATCTGAATAACATCTGAAGATATATTTCTAACAAAACAAAAATGTTATCACCTTCATTAGAATGCTTCTGTGTAAACAACATTTTCTCTTAATGCTGTGTGTGTGTGTGTGTGTGTGTGTGTGAGCATATGGGTTAACGTGTACAGATTTCTACATCAGCCATCTGTTCAACTCGGATTATTCCCACAGCATATTATTGAGCAGTCCACACTCACACACGCACACATATGCATGCATGCACACACACACGCACACACACACACATATACACACACACACGCACACGCACGCACACACGCATGCACGCACACATGCATATGCACACACACACACACATGCGTATGCACATACACACATACGTACACACACACACATGCATGCACACATACATGGATACATACACACACATGCATGCACGCAGACCACCCCACCACCAACACAACACAGAGTAGTTGAACATGAGAGAAACAGTGCACGTTAATCTTGGTTTCGATGTCTCTTAACAGGAGCCATATTGAAATAAAAATCAAAAGGCAATTCTAGTCTCTCAAACTGAAAGAAAAGTGTCTACTCCCAGACTGGCTTTGTTACAAGGGCCCCTTGATGCTGCTATCCTGTTCTTTCACATGATTCCTAAGTCTCAAACCCCTATTGTTACTTGCAGTAATATTCCATCTTACAATAGGGGACACTAACAAGTCATACATCATTTTGATATTAGTAAAAATTAGTTGAGTAGAAATGAATAAATTGATGGCAGTTTTTACACAAATGATGATGATGGTGATTGCTCCATCTTCTCAGATGAAAACCATTTAACATTTAACCTGGTGGTTCCAATTTACTGTTGTCTTTGAATATATGGGTGCATCTGACTTTTCATGCTACGCATCCATTGCTAAAGCATTTTATAAAATACAAAATGGATCCAGAAAGGAATTGAATATTCTTTTCTTTTCTATTCTAGGCACAAGGCCTGAAATATTTTGGGGAGCTGGGGCCAGTCGATTAGATTGACCCCAGCATGCAACTGGTACTTAATTTATCGACTCTGAAAGGATGAAAGGCAAAACTGACCTCGGCAGAAAGAAATGAAATGAATATTGAGACATGTCATTGGAGTCTAGTGACAAAAGCTTCTCCATCAACTTTACCTCTGTTTTGGTTACCTTTATTGGTTGCCAGAGAGAAACGGTGCAAGGTGATTGATACCATTTTAACTGCAAGTTTTATGTCAGAATATCTTTCTTCTAGAAGAGCTGTCTTCCCAAAAGCTTTATCAGAAATAAGGGGAGCTTCCTCCTCTATCCCAGGGGAATCCAAGTGTAATTATTTTTGTCTTGGATATGACATTAAGCTGCGTCTTGTGGTGATGAAGCTCCTGTTTGGAAGTTCTGTAGTTGGGTAGGTGGGTGGCCATGGAGTCACATCTTAATTACCATTACCCCTAGGTTCGATTTGACCTGGAATGGCTAAGGTCCCATCTATTAGTGTCCCATTTACATGTATGCATGTATGTGTATGTATGTGTATGTATGTATGTGTATGTATGTGTATGTATGTATGTGTGTGTATGTAAAACAAAATTTTATTCAAAACAATCTTATAACTATGTTCTTAGAAGGATATATTGAATAAAGATATAAACTTACTTTCACCTTGGTTTTTACTATGTATACATATACATGTATGTATGTATGTCTGTGTGTATATATATATATATATATATATATATGTATGTATGTATATGCGTATAAGAAGGGATGACCACTAGGTGGACATCCAATATGCTAGAAAGAGGCCATCAACCTGGTGTTTGCTGAATTTTTTTTCTGGAGAACCTTATTTTTCTTTGTGGTTGGGTCGTTGATGACCTCTTTCTAGCATATTGGATGACCACCTAGTGGTCATCCCTTCTTATACGCATGTAATACAATTTTTCTGAATTATCAAATTTTTATATGCTAGACCACTGGTTTTAAATTGAAATTAATATTCAATTTATCACCCTCAGTATGTAAATATATATATATATATATATATATATATATATATATATATATATATATATATATATATATATATATTTTATGAATATATATTTATGAGTGTGTGTATGTTTATGTTTGTGCCTCTTCGTCTGGATGTCATGTGATGTCGTGTAATGGTTGAAAATAAAGTAGTTTCATTCATTTCCAGTATTAAAAAAAAAAATTGTGTTGTAGTTATCCAACAACACCTTCGGGACACGTTTAGTATAAATATGGACGTTTGGTACTCAGAATGCAAAACACAGAAACAAATGCCACAAGCTATCTCGTCCTTGGCTGCAACAATTTCTTTACCAATTCTTTGTTCATTGAAACCAAAAACTCAATATTTTCGACTTCAGAGTTGTATAAAGGGAGGTAACTTAAGTTAGACTAAAACATTGTAGGCTCAAATATTATATTCAAAGATAACTAATTGTACCAAAAGAAATGTAATAAAAGTCAAAATGTCAATAAGATTAGTAAAATTGAATATTGTTACTCAAATTTGTTGCAATTTGTCAAAAACACTGTTTTCAAAACCTTCTGTATTCGTCTTTCAGAAGACATTTTCTGATTTTATTTTTACGCATTTTACAGACAAAGGGAGACAACTCCGTCATCCTTTAGTGACATTTTGTTATTTAACGTCACGGATGGTAACAAAGATAATTGGGAATATAATTCGTTATCTCTCACTGTAATGTGTGCTGATAAAGAGATGAATGGAGGGGTGGGTAGCATCAGGGTCGGTAGAGCGCCGAACTAAATGATTTACACTATATTTTCTAACATAACCTTTTACGTTCTGAGTTCAAACCTCCGAAATCAAATTTGCTCTTCACCCTTCCAACGATAGAAGAAAAATAACTTTCAGAATTACCTATGAGCAGGCCTTTTCTCGTACTTCACATAATCTTGTTCCTATGTGAGCCAAACAGAAAAGATCGTTTAGAAAAACAAGTACGCGAGTTTGATGATGGTGAATACTTGTATGACTTCACGTTCTAATTTTAAATCTCGCTAGGGTTAGCTTTGTTTTCCAGTCTTCCGATGGAACATGGAGATCGCATACAAAAGTAGAATTTGACTCTTGTAGATCAGGTTGGCTACGTTGATCGCATACCAAAGTAGCACCCATGCATGTTACTGTCAA
>NC_142938.1:83341668-83394168 GCF_046866305.1 Octopus bimaculoides | reverse complement strand
AAACCACAAGCAGGACGTTTAAAGTTAGATACACATAACACAATCACTCGCTCCATAAAATTGATGAAACGAACGCAGCGTATCACTCGAAGCACATTTTGGACTTAAAGGAGAAAATATAAATATAATCAGAGCAATAATAGACAATATCACAATAAATGGTACACAGAAAAATGCAACATAATTATGTAGTAATTATTCTTACTGAATAGAACAAATGAGCTAATAAAAACATTGCAGAAACCAGAATAGATTTATTTTCAAAAACTGGGTAGATTTGAAAACGCGATAAATATTCGATGGTAAAAATTGACTGAAAAACTAGTGGATTCCCGGCAATATCAACACCGGCGGAGCGACAAAAGAAGGTAACTAAGTAACTAGAGTAATTAACCTGAAAAATTTCACTCCAGAGCTATTAGTTACAAAATACAATAGCCACCTCCTCACACAGTTTATGACAAATATATTATGCCTCAATAGATTGCGGCCATGCTGGGGCACCGCTTTGAACACATAGTACGCATAATAGCAACTTTAGAAAAACAGGCCATGTTAATGTAAGGGACAGGCAGAGAAAAAAAAGTAATATTTTTAGTAAGCAGGATATGATGATACAACCAACAGGTATTAATAGAACAACTATTGAAATGATCAATAAAGAGTGATAATCAAATTGAATATTTTCCAAAATAATTTATGATGACGAGATCATCAAGTGGAAACGAAAGCACCACTGAATATGTTCATAAAAAGCGATGTGCAGATAAACAATTCTAGAGAATTACGAAATCAGCAAGCAAAACGAAGACAACTCTCAAATTTGCTTATGAAAAGCGAATTATACGACACTGATAAAACGAGACATAGATTGAAAGCGAATGAAAACTCGGTTAGAATAGCGAAGCCAAAAAGTTTACGAAGAGGAAAAGGAAACGATGGCAACCACAGACACAGCTTAAAAGACATAAAAATAAGTCAAAGAAAACGATAGTGAAGCACAAAAGAAGAAATCCACTTCAAAGTACATAAAACAAATCTCGAAGTACCGAGGAATCCGGTTCTGCTAATGATAGCAGTGGCTTGAGACTCGAGTGTTAATAAACAAGATACCAGCTTAACTAAACAATGTATTTTGTATATACGGAATGTTCCCTGCCTCTCGTTGACAAACTGCATATGTATGTATGTATATATGCATGTATGTATGAGTATATGTCTGTATATATGTATGTATATATATGTATGTATATATGTATGTATGTATGTATGTGTGTGTGTATGTATGTATGTATGTATGTATGTGTGTGTGTATGTGTGTGTATGTATGTATGTGTGTATGTATGTATGTGTGTCTATGTATATATGTATGTGTGTATGTGTGTGTGTATGCATGTATGTGAGTATGTATCTATGTACGTAAGTATGTACGTGTGTATGTATGTATGTATAAATTGATGGATGAATGTATGTATGCACAGACATACGTATGAATATACATATACTTAGAAAGGTTATATATTCACGCAAGTTAACTTTGTCGTTGAGGATCTCTTCCATTTATGTAAACTTAAACGTCTCCCCCCCCCCCCCCCCCCCGAGACATTTCAGGGACAATTACTTATTTTCAGACTTTATGTTACGAACAAATCAAAGAGAAATCGGTTCTGCCAAAGAAAAACAGAGTCTATAAAAGTAAAGTTTTCTACACGATGTGATTGGTTCCATCAATGTCTAATCGAAGCGAGGCGTATAATGGAAAACTATTTAGCGGAACTGCATTCCCTGTTTATGAATTAGAGGTCTAAAACCATGCCAAGTCTGCTAATTTCCTTTTTACTCTTAGCTGTATTATTTCTAATTCTAGGGCGATTACAATGTTATTGTGGTCGACTGGAGGAATGGATCTGATGTAACATACGCTCGTGCAGCATCTAACTGTCGCGTCGTCGGAGCGCAGATTGCACTTTTAATTAACTACATTCAGAATCAAACGGCAAGCACTCCACAGACAATGCATTTAATTGGACACAGTCTTGGCGCTCATATTGCTGGTTACGCTGGAGAAAGGCTGGAGAATTTGGCAAGAATTTCTGGTAATGATTTCTTTAAAGTGTTTCTTGTGTTTGTAAATCATTTGTTAAACTGGAGATGTTTGCTGAGAAGTTTTCGCGCTGATGTATAGATTTTTTATTAGATCGTCTTAGCAACAGAGCCTAGCTTTCGATCTACCTTCCCGATAAGGGGATAAGAGAATGTATAGGAAATAGTCCAGATTTTGCTATAGAAGCAGCATATTCACATATTAGGGAACAACGTGTAACATTTTTGATCAAGGGTTCGCTCAAGCATAGCTGAGTGTGGGACCAAACCACAGCTGCCATAACAGCAAATATTTTAATTAAAAGCATATTAAAAGGAACATGGTGGCCAAAGCCTGTCGAACCCCATCCTATGTGTTCGTAATGTGTGCGATTCTTTGTGTTTTCCTCCTCATTACATGACGACCAGTTTTGGCTGGTTTACATCCTCATAACTGAACAATTCTTCAAAACGATAGAATAAGTACCAGACTTAAAATATGTGCCGGGTTCGTTTTGTTCAACTAAAATCCTCAAAGCGGTGCCCCAGCACGGCCGCGATCCATTGAGGGAATCAAAGAATTAAAGAACATGGCAGATGAACGTCAAAATTGATATAGAAGAGTTTTAAAACCAGAACATTAATTTTGTATCTGATGCCACACATTTCAGGATTAGGGAACAATCACTGAATTTATCCACATCATGTTAGAGTTTCACCCATTCCCTCTGGCACACAACCATATTCCATTTTGCGAAATTTATTAAAACGATTTTTACCAATACAGAACACCCCCGTTAGTTTCTCTTGGATTCTTGCGTTGTTCATTCATGTGATGCTTCTCACACCTTCATATTTAAATACATTGGAAACCTAACTTATGTGTGTCCGAACGACTTCATTTATCGTTCTGTACCTCCTCGGAGTCGATGTGACAGCCTAATGCAACAGATGGTGATACCTCACATGCTTAACATATAGGAGATTCGTGATATCATTATAAATTGGATACCTCAGCTGCTAAACATATAAGGGATTTACGATGTCGTTATCTATTGCAGGGTTAGCTGATGTTTTGTCGTGCGAATAGCCACTGTTTTCTGATTAAACAATAGAAATCGGAGCGTGCCTCAGGTCCGCCCCACTGTCTCTGTCGAGGTCGGTTAAAATTCGGCCTCCTTGAACCGGGTGATGGAAAAGTGAAACTGACGGGATAGTTCGGAGACATCATCATTTCCAGATAATCACGTCACTTGTACTCTCGGACCTACATCTTAAAAAAAAAATCATGGTTATAATGCTCAAGCTTAGAAAGTGTAGAAGTGATCGAGAAAAGTATTGGAATATGTCTGTTATATATCAATCTGTTTATTGTATTTCGTTATCTTATATATTTCTTTTTACTTCTGGTTCTAATTCGTGAGTTTTCTTTTATCATTCGAAAAGGTTTGGATCCTTCGGCGCCTTACTTTGAACACACTGGATCGAAGGTTCGTCTTGACCCGACCGATGCTGAATTTGTTGACGTCATACACACCGATATTGGTTACGTATTGGGTCTAGGTCTTGGCATAAACGGTCAAAGTGGCCATGTAGATTTCTATCCGAATGGTGGAAGGTATCAACCTGGATGTACAGAATATAAAATACCAGGTTCAATCATTGGTGGTATTGTTGGTTTACTCAATAAATTGAAACCCGGTAAGCGAACCAATAATGTTATTCATGGTAGAGTGGTCGTTGTTGTAAGTGATGGTTATTGTAGTGGTGGTGTTATTAATAGTGGTATGAGGTTGTGGTGTTGTGGTAGCGGTAGTGATGATGGTTTGGAGTAGTAGTGGTGATGTTACTGGTGTTGGTGTTGGAGATGGTTGTAACGTTAATAGCGTGGTGATGGCAGTGTTGGTAGTTGTAAGTGATGTGGTTAGTGGCAGGGTTGTAGTGGTGGCAGTGACGTTAATAGACGTTGTTGGTCGTAATGGCTGTAGAGGTTGTAACAGCTTTCCCGGGGCGTTGGAGAAAATAGAGATTGAGATTTTTTTAGTCGACCCCAATAGTCAATGCTTCTCATGCCGTCTATCTTTCTTGTTATTGACTTCTGGAGTGCTTCTACTTTCATAATGAGTTGCTTCGCATGGGGGTGGGGGACCACAATGGGCAACAGTATTCAAGGAAGGGTCGAGCAAAAGTAGAGTAGAGAAAGGATGACGGTGTAGGCATCTCTGGACCGGAAAGTTCTCAGAATCCAGGAGCACATCTTGCGGGCCAAGTCAACCTTGGTGTTTACGTGGAGAACTCCAGCTTAGATTGTTATCAACAATTACTCTAAGGTCTCTGGTGTTGTTGGATGACACTAAGTCGCCCGAGGGAAGAGCATATGGTAATATCAGAGTATCTTCTTTTTCAAAGTGGATCAAATCAAACTTATCTTCATTCAAAAGCATATTGTTTTTTCCCCCCTCCCATTGGACAACAGCAAACAGATCTGACTGAAGGCATGTTTGGTCTCTCTTGCTGTTTATGGCTTTCTGGAGTTTGGAATCATCTGCAAAGATTTTCAATGTAGAATGTTTGGTGACGTCTACTATGCCATTGGTGTAAATAATGAAGAGGAGTGGGACCAATACAGTACCTTGTGGGACACCACTACTGACTTTGGCTGAGCTGGATCGCATTCCCCCAAACACAACATGTTGGGTTCTGTTAGTCAGGAAACACTTTATCCACTGCAGCAGCTTTCCACGGACTCCAATGTTGGTCAGTTTCTTCAGCAGGATTTTGTGGTCCTCTCTCTCTCTCTCTCTCTCTCTCTCTCTCTCTCTCTCTCTCTCTCTCTCTCTCTATATATATATATATATATATATATATATATATATATATATATACAGATATATATAGATATAAATATATATATGTATTTGTATGTGTATGTGTGTATGTGTATGTATGTATGTATGTATGCATGTATAGATATATATATATTTATAACTAAGTGTACTGAGTCAATACGTGTCCATCACTAGATCGGAACAATCTATTAACACACCAAAGTTCTATTGACTCTTTGCAAACTGTTGACTCTCGGTTCTGCTGACTGACATTATATTAATGACTCAGGGATGCAACATTTTATTTTCATCAAACTAAAGTTTAATTCTAGAGTTGATTTAGTTTTTATCAAATGACTTCATCTTAGAGGAGTGTGTTAAAGTTGAAGCAATTGCGTGGGACTACGTCAGCGACCAGGTCGCAGGAATGCGACGAAAATATTGAAACCTCAAGAAAATTTTATATGTTTGCAGATGGCTAAAATAACTCTTGTTCAACACTACGCGATGTGCAATGTTTGTACACATTGTGGTGCAAGGAAGGCGTAAAATGGTACAAGAAGGGATAAAAAGATAAATTAACATCAGTTTTAGAAGTTAAGATACATTAATGTGTATGTGTGTGTTTATATATATATATAATTTTTTTTTAAAAATTCAACTTTACGATTAAAGAAAACAAAGTTTGCTTTAGAAATGTTGAGATGTATTGAAAGATAAGGAAGTAATTTTATTCTCACTGACCAATTTTTCTGCAAAATATGGATAGCTTATTCTTTTCATGCTATATTATTAGCATTATCCTGCGTTTGAGGAGAAAATTATTTCCTTATCTGTATCATAAATATAAATATAAATATGAATATAAATATGAATATATATATATATATATATATATATATATATATATATATATATATATATATATATATATATATATATATATATATATATGTGTGTGTGTGTACATACACTGGGTGTTCGGGATAAATTTGACAGTTTGCATAAAAGGAAAAAAAAAAAAGAATTTCCTATTCCAAAATAAAAGTATTTTCAAACAATTAAAAAATAACAATTAGATTGTGGTCGAGGAATAATAGTTTATTCAAAAGAGCTTCTACCACGTCCTGAGCCGTGCTCAGCTTCTACCACGTCCTGAAGACGGCTCTGGAACCTGGCTCATGCTTTCCTCGCTACTTCTATGAAAGATCTTGGAGCACTTCCTTAATCTTGGCCACCAGCTCGGCCTCAATGTTGCTGGTGGAGCGGTTGATGTCTTTCTCAACCGTGCTCCACACATAGTAATCAATGGGATTAAAATCGGAGATCTTAGGAGGCCAAAAATTGGGGCCGGTGAAGTTGTAAAAAATTTCCGACAACCATTTTTGACTCTTTCCGGAGGTATAGCAAGTAGCTGAATCCTTCTGCCACACATGACTTTCTAGCAGCAATCCTCTCAAGCCAGCCCTTTGACCACAGTCTCCAGCAGCTTCAAAAACCGTTTGAACTGAGTCTAAGACCCTGTTCAAAGGTGTAGAGATGAATTCCGGCGTGCGACACCAAGCTGTTCCTGCAAAAAGGGAGATATAAAAAAAAAGAACCGTCAAATTTATCTCGAACATCCTGTATAAATACGTATGTATGTGAATGTTACATTGCATGGTATGTATTGTATAATATGAATATTATACATAGTTACTTAGAATTAATTCCTGAAATATGTTAGATTATCTGTTCAGAGATATTATATTTCGATATTTGTATGCGAAACGAAATTACAAAACTCTTTACAATTTTATTTCTTTCCATATTTAAAAATGTTTAAACGTTTTTAGTAAAACGAAATCCTTTACATTTTGCAGGTGCAAAGGCTGCATTCATGTGTAGTCACAAAAGAGCTGAAGTGCTATACACCGAATCGATAAACAGTGCCTGTCCATTTAATAGCTATAGCTGTTCTGATGTACATGATATCAAATCTGGGAAATGTTTCCATAAACATGGCCAGTTAGGACGTTTGGGTTTCCATGCTGAAAAAGTATTGGGTCGTGGTAAACATATGCTGCAAACTTTTGACACTCAACCCTATTGTGGTAAGTTCTGACTAACTTCTATTATGATTATATTTCATATCTTTCAATCAGTTAAAAAAATATGGCTATTTCATCATTATTACATTATGCCCCAATTATATTGTCTACCATAATAATTCTTTAAACTATATACTTATATAAATATTAATATTATATTATTGTGCCCTACTTGTTAAAAAATTCCATATTTTGTGCAGCTGAAGATAGCACTGCATTTAAATTGATGTAATGATTGCATCGTTCAATTAAATGGGGCCGCTTGAAACGGTCGTACTGCATAACTAATTGATATCATGTGGCTTATTTTGATATATAAATAGCTACATCAGTATCTATCTATCTATCTATCTATCTATCTATCTATCTATCTATCTATCTATCTATCTATCTGTCTGTCTGTCTGTCTACCTTATCTATCAACCAAACTATCGGATGTTGTACACCGCTGGTCACACTGCGCTTCTTTGTATTGTTGTAGCTTTTAGATGATACCAATGCACTTATCTGACTGGCAAGTCAACATTCTCCCTAATCTGGACATCGGTCTGTTGCAGATAGACTCATTTTCAATTGGATGGACGGAAGCGACGTGAAAGGAAGCGTTTTCTTCCAGGACACAACGCATCAACGATCTGGAATCGAGACCACGATTTTGAGATCGTGAGAGCAATATCCTAGACATTAGGCCACTTGACTTCACATGCGCGCACGAGCGCGCACACACACACACGTATACATGCACACACCCATATATGCACATATACATATATATATTTACACACTTATATACGCATACATATGTGCATATATATACGCCATACACAAATATAAAGATATATATGTGTGTATATACATACATACATATATGTATATATATATATATATATATATATATATATATATATATATATATATATATATATATATATATATATACATACACGGTGTGTGCACACACAGTACAATAGCTTTCGCACAGTTTCCACCTATCAGAGTCACCTCACAAGTAGAACAAGTGATGGTGATAATGATGGTAGTGAGGCGCCAATTGGTAAAATCCGGGAATGGCTTATCGTTGCTTTTCAGTTAGACACTGCATTTAAATGTTAATATAATGTGTATTTCATCGTATTTTGTGTTTCTTTGCTTTATGTCTAATCTGTATATATCTTCTGTTTACTTTAGCTTACCATTATCAAGTGACTATATCTGGGAAAAGCACAATTGATGGTCGAATCTTCATTACATTGACTGGAACAAAAGGAACTTCTGAACGCCTGGAAATGACAGAGTAATTATCGATTTCATTCACATTTATTCCTGCAGACACACATTAGCTAAGTTCAAAACATGTACATTGCTCACAGGTTGTAATTCTGTGTCTATAAATTCATGTTTGTGCTTTCGTAAACAGAGTTGACAAATGGGGAAACTGTGAAGAGGAAGAAGAAACCATAGAAGACAGAGATACTGGATGGTCTTACTGTTGGTAATAAGAAAGAAGAATCCAGTAAATTGCTCAGTTGCGTGAGGGAGAGACAGAACAGAGTGGAGCTTCACGACCACTGAACGGTAGTAGAAACGGCATGACATAATAATAATAATAATAATAATAATAATAATAATAATAATAATAATAATAATAATAATAACAGCAATAATAATAATAATAACAATAATAATAATAATAATAATAATGATATAATAACAATAATAATAATAATAATAATAATAATGATATAATAACAATAATAATAATAACAATAATAATAATAATAATAATAATAATAATAATAATAATAATAATACAATGCTAAAAACAAGATAA
Organism: Octopus bimaculoides; assembly: GCF_046866305.1. Classification (NCBI taxonomy): domain Eukaryota; kingdom Metazoa; phylum Mollusca; class Cephalopoda; order Octopoda; family Octopodidae; genus Octopus; species Octopus bimaculoides. The sequence continues at coordinate 83,385,337 of NC_142938.1, read as the reverse complement.
TGGGTATCAACACTTTAGCTGTCCCAGTTATAAGCTACAGCTACAACATCCTTAACTGGACACTAAACGAACTATCTAAAATAGACAGAAAAACAAGAAAAATAATGACAGGATATAGGATGCACCACCCAAAATCTGACATAGAAAGGCTATATATACAACGCACAGAAGGTGGCAGGGGTCTTATACAGCTAGAAAACTATTATAAAATAACCACCATAGGACTGCAAAAATACCTATTCCAGAAGCAAGGGAAACTAATACAAATAGCCACAAAACACGAGCAAAACAAACAACTGTTTTCAGTATTTAAGGAAGCTGACAAATACAAACAAGAAATCAATCTACCTAACAAATGCGAAGAAGAAGAAGAAGAAGAAACAACAAAAGCTATAAAACAAATGAAATCCAAACTAAAACTAGAACAGCAACGGACCATGATAAAACGATGGCAAGAAAAGCCCCTACATGGTAAATACTGGGTTAAACTAAATGCGAAAGAAATAGACAGAGAAAAATCCCAGCAATGGCTGAGAAGCTCAGGACTCAAAGCAGAGACTGAAGGATTTTTAATTGCTGCACAAGACCAGAGCCTCCCCACAAGAAATTACCAAAAACACATAATGAAAAGAAATATAACAAGTAACTGTAGAATATGTGGAGATCGACAAGAAACAATAAATCATATTATCTCTGGCTGCCCAGTCCTGGCTAAGAAGGAATATATTCACAGACACGACAGAGCTGGGACCTATATACACTGGAAGCTATGCCAACACTATGGAATAACAACAGAAAAAAGATGGTATAAACACACGCCAGAAAAGGTCACAGAAAACGAGAAAGCAACCATACTCTGGGATATGCCAATACACACAAATAGAGAAATTAAGGCAAATAGACCAGATATAGTTGTCAAAGATCATGAAGAAAAAAAATGCTTTCTAATTGATGTATCAATACCAGCAGATGACAACGTTTCTCTAAAAGAAATGGAAAAACTTTCAAAATACAAAGACCTGGAAATAGAGATAACTCGAATGTGGAATCTAAAAACAGAAACAATTCCTATCATAGTAGGTGCCTTAGGTATAATAAAAAAATATTCAGACAAATACATAACAAAAATACCAGGACTTACAAATACTGTATTGAAAGTGTTTTGCGTAGAATGTGTGCAGTGCCCAGTAGTGCAATTTTCTGTATGTTATATATATTTGTAAGTCCTGCTATTTTTGTTATGTATTTGTCTGAATATTTTTTTATTATACCTAAGGCACCTACTATGATAGGTTATTATTATTATTATTATTATTATTATTATTATTATTATTATTATTATTATTATTATTATTATTGTTATTATTATTATTATTGCTGTTATTATTATTATTATTATTATTATTATTATTATTATTATTATTATATCATTATTATTATTATTATTATTATTATTATTATTATTGTTCAGTAGTTTAGTTTTATTTTTATAACGTGCTTTCACTTCACTACCGAGCGCAGCTCTGTGCGCCTTGGGTATGTGCTGTGGTTTGCTGTGGTGCTCTTATGTTTACTGTATTGAAAGTGTTTTGCGTAGAATGTGTGCAGTACCCAGTAGTGCAATTTTCTGTATGTTATATATATTTGTGAAAGCACGTTATAAAAATAAAACTACTGAATAATAATAATAATAATAATGATATAATAACAATAATAATAATAATAACAGCAATAATAATAACAATAATAATAATAATAATAATAATAATAATAATAATAATAATAATAATAATAAGCCAGATATAGTCTTGAGAAAGAAAACAAACTATGCTGGATCATAGATGTAGAATGCCCAGCTGACAGCAAGGTATGCGATAAAGAAGAAAGAAAAGTCGAGAGATATGACAAGTTAGCTTGGGAGGTTAAGCAGTTGTGGTCGATGAAAAAGGTGATAGTAATACCAATAATTGTCGGAGCCCTGGGAACAGTGAGTAAAAAACTTGAGAAGTACGTGGAACAAATAGGGGCTGCAATAAGGGTGGAGCACATGCAGAAAACAGCACTGCTTGGAACCGCTCGAATACTCTGGAAGGGGCTTGAAAAATAAGGGGTGTTACCTTAGTTCACTGGTAGTTAACAGCTGACACTGTAGTACATCTCCAGCGTTAGAAGCTGTGCAAAGGCAATAATAATAATAATAATAATAATAATAATAATAAATCAATAAATAAATGCCCGAATGCAGTACTAGACAGTGGCTCTCATGGTTTTTGATTTTAACTGAATGGAAGTATTATCATGTACATTGTTTTGTCTTGGTATAAAAGATGGGCTACAGCAAATATTCTTCTCAATACCACAGATTTGCATGTCAGTTGCTTGACTTTAACTAGTTGGACATGTTCCTTAGTGGCTGACGATATGTGCATTTCTGATCTCACTAGAATGGCCTGTCAGTAACAACACATGTCTTCGGACATTTTGATTAATTTCTTCCTTTTATTTGTAAAGGTGAATCTTTTCCGAAATATTATAGGCTAATTAAATAACCCATGTAAGGTATTACAATATATTTTCGTTTTGTTTTCATTTGTTGACACTGCTTTACATGTTTAACATAATTTCTCACTTGCATTGCTCAAACGTTTTCTTTTTCAAGCATTTATATAATTCACAGATATTTAAAGTAAATTACAATTCTCTATTATTTCTTTTAGTCACAATACTTTAGTAAGTCCCGATGAAAAGTTTGTCCATTTCTTGATATCGCGAACTGATGTAGGACATTTACAATATGTTGATTTAGAGTACGATGAAACGGACAACCTTATTAATATCATATTTTCTGACGACTGGAAACTGGAGAGTTTTCAAATATTTCAAGGTGAAAGTGAAGAAAAGTGAGTTACATTTTGAAAAATTAATTCCTTATTTTCTTTTTCATTAAACTCATCAAGGGAAGGGGGAACTGCGAAAACTTGTGCAGCTCTTTTCTTGACTGGTCTGGTGAGATTAATGCAGGTAATATGTAGCTATAATGATCTATAGGTCTATGGACTAGGAGAGAGTGTGATATCTGAATCGAATACTTGCAATAGAGAGGGATCAACAGAAGTCATACCAAGATCAAGTGATTGTACAGAAATGAGTTGCTACTTTTTAAATTAAAGTTATTAATATCATTACACTTTCTGTAATATATCCCAATTTTATTAACTTGGTAAATAAAGCGAGTTTCATAAATTCCAAAGTTGCCACTCTTAGGTATTTCCCATTGATATCAACTAAGGAGCTAGAAACGTCGATGTCTCGGAATTCCGATAGATGGCAACAGTGAACAGATGTGGTGTTTTCACACCTTTTTAACATAAGAGAAAGATTTTCTCCGTGATAACTGCAGTGAATTTGCTTTTCAGCAATTGAAATATGTCACAAACAATTTTTAACTAACCTAAACTTAGTATGTATATATATATATATATATATATATATATATATATATATATATATACATATACATACATACACACACATATATATACATATATATGTGTATATGTATATATGATATATATATATATGTTTATATATGATATATGTATACATACATATATATATTACACACACACACACACACACACACACACACACACACACACACACACACACACACACACACACATATATATATCATATGCATGTATATAATTGCTACTATACATAATCGACTCTAGAAGGATGAAATGCAAAGTGGGCTTCAGCAGGATCTGAACTCAGAATGTAACGATCAACAATTATATACTGTTGTAAGGTATTTTGATGGTCGCTTCCGTAAGAAATCGTGTTTCTAAGATAGGCACAATTAATGAAGTTTGTGGGATGAGATTAGAGAATGAAATCGACCCCAGTACTCGACTGGTACTTTATTTTATCAATCCCACAAGCATGAAAGGCAAAGATTGCTTTGGAAGGATTTAAACGTAGAACGTAAAGAACCGAAAGAAATACAATGATTCTGCCCACACACTGCCCTAATAATAATAATAATAATAATAATAATAATACTAATAATAATAAATAATAACAATAATAATAATAACAATAATAATAATAATAATAATAATAATAATAATAATAATAACAATAATAATAGTGATGATGAGGATCAGAAGCACTTATATTTGTGGCACAAGAACAAGCGTTAAGGACGAACTATGTGAAGTGCAGAATTTACAACACTACCAAGAGCGACAAATGCAGAATGTGTAGCGAGAGAGGTGAAACCATATGGCGCATTGTTAGTGAATGCCCGAAATTAATAAAATGCGAATACAAAAGACATCATGACAATGTGGAAAGGACGATCCATTGGGGTCTCTGGAAATCATGGCCTACAAAGAGCAAAGACTTGGTATGACCAAATTCCAGAAGGAGTTATTGAGAATGAGGATTGCAAAATCCTGTAGAACGTAATGATTCAGGGTAATCGTCAGATCAGATATCGGAAACTTGACATTATTGCGGTGAACAAAAAAGAAAAAAAAAACTTGCATGATAATCGACATTGCATGTCCCGGGGACAGCAAGGTCAAAGAGAAAGAAGAAGAAAAATTGAACATCCATGACGATTTGAAGTGAGAAATCGCAGGTTGTGGGCAATGAAGTGAGTGGACGTGACACGTGTAGTGATTGGTGCGTTTGGAAATATCAGCACTCAACTACCAGCATGGCTCAGAAAAGATTGGCGCAAATGTAAAGATAGAACACCTACAAAAATCATCATTGCTTGGAACTGCAAGAGTTCTCCATAGGGTTCTTGAAGCATGATCAGTAAACAAGTGTCACCTTAGTCTGCTGGGTGTGAACAGCTGACACTTTCCATCATATCCAGCAAAATAAGCTGAGTTTTCATCAAATAATAATAATAATAATAATAATAATAATAATAATAATAATAATACGAATGTGGAACCTAAAATGGAAACAATTCCTATTATAGTAGGCGCATTGGGTATGGTAAAAACATTCAGATAAATACATAACAGAAACACCAGGGTTTACAAGTATATATAACATACAAAAATAACACTACTAGGCAGCGCACACATCCTAGATAAAACAAATACTTTCAATGCCAAGGTATGGCTCGATCTAAGACTATAGAAAATGATACCGGCCAAAATTTCCTACAGTGGAGTCGAATCCGGGTCCTTGTGGTTGCGAAGGAAGTTTCTTAACCATTTGATAATATTGTGAATATGGTTCTATCTAGATATATTATAACAAAAAGCAAAAAAATGGTGAGGTCATTATACATTGTTAGCTAAATATTCTTATTTCTGTGAGGAATTTGACAACCATTAACGCCAAGAATTTTCGCGGCCTAATTGTACTTTTCAAAAATAATAATCATTATGGATATTTCATATACGTTTTATATATTTATTCCAGCTCAATATTTTGTGTAAGTGGTACAACGATAACATCGAGAAAGAGCAGAAGATATCAAGTCTCTACCAAATGCCCTTGAAGAATTCTTCTGCAAGAAACGATCTTTCATAGAAACATACAGAAGAAGAAGGAGAGAAAACGAAAATACAAAAAGATCTCACGCGTTTCAAGCTGGAAATAAAAAATAATAATAAACTGGAATAAAAATTCTGAAAAAAAAAAGTCTTTTTTGTATTATCTGAACATCTGTTGCTCTGTTTTATAAGATTGTGGCTGTGTTTACATTTGGTGTTCGTAAAAACGTGTGGCTTAGTGGTTAGGGAGTGGGTGTTGGATTTATGATCGTAAGATTGTGGTCTCGATTCCTGAACCGGACAATGTTTGTGTTCTTGAGGAAAACACTTCATTTCATGTTGCCTCAAGCGTTCAGCTGGCAAAAATGAGTAATCCTACAATGACCAGCGTCCCGCCCAGAGGGTGATATGAACGTCACACAAACTAGAAAACCGACTCTTATGAGACGGTATGACTCACAAAGGAGATTCACCCTTTTTTTCTCTCTGGTTGTTTTTATTTGGTTTGTCCATCTTGTAAGAGTTTAGTCGTTCCATGCAGGAGGCAGTGTATGGAAATAAATAACCCCGTCAAACTTGTGTTGGGGCAAGAGTGGTAAGTGAAGGAGACCGACATAACACGCAGACACACGTATATGAGTGACATGCTACGAATTACAGTTAAATCTCACTCAAAGCCCGCCAAAAGGAAATCATATTCCATAATGTGGTTGTAAATATACAAACTGATAACTGTTACAGCTTTAACCATAGGTCATATCGAGCAGGGTTGCAACGCACGCACACACACGTATTATTTTTAAATATTTGTGCGTGTGTGTGCTTCACATGGAAGTGGTTAATAGGAGAAAAGGCCTCCAGCGGTAAAAGACAATGGTTGCATAACGTGGAAGAAATAGCTCCCACATCTCCTCCGAATAATCAGTTAACCCCAACTACACTCATAGGATTCATATTCCTAGATAGTGTGGTGGTGGCAGCAGTTGTGGGTTTCCATCGTTCAACGACGAGGATTCAGTTGTTCAGTCAACGTGCTACTACAGACATCTGTACCCTTAATGCAATTCATAGACAGAACAAGTGTGACAAGGCTGTCTCTTTAGAATTACAACCCACCCGATACGCTTCTATACAGTTTCCGTCGACCAAAGTATCGCTCGACCCGAGACTATAAAAAAATGATATAGCTCAAAATTTCCTACAGTGGAGTCGAACCCGGGTCCTTGTGGTTGCGAAGCGAGCTTCTTAACCATTTGGTAATTCTGCTTGCGCTTATAGTTCTATCTAGATATACTATGACGAAAAGAAAAAAAAAACAACAAAAGATGATGAGGTCATTATATATTGTTAGCTAAATATTATTTCTGTGTGATTTGACAATCATAGACATCAAGAACTTTCGAGGCCTAAGTTTGTCAACACATTTTAACAGATTTTATCATATCCGTGTACGAGAATTATTCTTTCCAAAGATAGATGGAAGAAAAATATTCCTCGAGTATCATTTTTGATTTAGGGTATTTTCAGTTGAAACTTTATTCTAAAATAAATAAATAAAAACTCGAATCTTGATAACTTTAATTCAATGTCATAACTGTCAAACAAGTTGAACAGAGCTCCTGTCTTCGTAGAACAATTTTCTACATCTTCACTGAAGCAATATGAAAGAGAAAATGAAAAAATAAAAAAAATGTGTAGTTGACAAAAATGTTTGAAAGAAATGTCAAATTCTGTTTTTAGAGGCACTAAAATTTCAGTATAAATAAATGATATAAAACCTTTTGAGTAAAGCTGATGAGGAGTTGGGCAAAATATGTCAGATGATCTCAATAAATGAAAGCAAAGAGAAAAAAATAATGCATTAACCAAATATAAAAGTTATTTAAGAAGGCTGCAATATTTCGGGAAAGATTTTCTTTTTACAAATAGAAAGAAAATAATCAAAGAGTTCGGAGAAATGTGTTGTTAACAGCAGGCTATTCTAAGAGTGTTGCTGAATTTGGTCATAATAACTGTTCATTTATTGGGTGCTTGTTAATTTTATTTGGAGAATTGATGTTTGGTTCCTTAATTTTGAAATTGAAAAATAAAGATTGAAATTCATTTTTGAAATCGTTAATAAATCTTAGCAGTTTACTTTTCGCCTTGCAAATCGAGATTTTATTTAAAAGAATTGTCACGTATTAACAAACTCTAAAAAATAATTTATATGGCTACCGACTTTTGATTTCAAAACAACTGAATTGTGGGCAGAGGCTCCAAAAATCTGACATTTTTTCCTTTACTAGTGTGTGAACTTTTGTATCTAAAAGAAAAAAAAATCGACATGACTCGAACTGGTGCTTTCTAGGAATGTCTAAATATGCAGCATTACTGAATCTTGGCTCTAATCTTTAAGAACTTCTTGCGTTAGTGTGCGACTTTGTTTTTAGTGATATTATGAACTCGGAATTTTTGTCAAGAGAAACAAATCCTTTGTTGCAAGTTCTAAAGCTTGGTATGGCGTCTGCAATGATCCGCTCCAGGGTCAGCGATGGAGAACTGCAAATATTTATTATACAAGAGGCAATGATAGAAATGGCTACAAGTATTCATTGCGTAAAATACTTTAGCTATTTTTATTTTTAAAAAATGTGCATGGTTATTAAAGACAAAACAAGTAGAAAAAGTGGGACTACTTTATCACAGAACTGACCGACAGAACTCTGTAGCACTCGAGGTTGTTCTCCTTGGGAGTTTGAAATCCCAACTTTTATAAAATTTTGTTATGCTTACAGAACTTTCGACCGATCTATTTTGATGGGAAAATTCATAAAACTAAATTCAAGTCACTAACAATTTGGTTACACACCAGCCAAGGTCTCTACTGAATTTCGAATCCTCTCGCTCAGATCCGCTGCTTAGGATCAGAACCCAACTATATTGCCATAAAAGGCAAAGGCCAGCTACGAGTAATTAACTGTGTTGCCATAAAAACATTGACGCCTACGTGAAAATGGTTTGATCAATCAAACTTGGCTGGTGTATAACCAAAGATTTAAAATATTGATGTTTCGAAAAACAATTTCCCAAATTTGAAATTCGTCTGCTTTTGTCATTGCGGAATTTGGACGCAACTGTGTCGCGAATATTTTATAAACTGTTTTAAATTTCTTTCTCAACTTCGCCGCCTTCTCTGAAGTCAAACGACTGCAAATTATTAGTGTATTTCTCCCGAATCATTGCGAAAACAATTGCTGATCTTCATTTCAATTCTATTTTTCTTAAGGTGTGTACCTTTCCGTTTAATGTCATATTCTAAAAAATAATAATAATAAAAAAGAAAAATGGTTGGTGTGTGTATTTTGATGTTTGCGATATGGATTTTGAGCATTTAACAATAAAACATTCAATTACATTTGTTTTCCCGTTGAATAGAAACGTTTATAAAGAAAATAGTGAAAGATGAAAACGTGCGAATAATGACATTTCTCCAGAATATGAAGAATGTAATTATTTTAATTCTTAAATAAATCCGTGTTTTGGGGGTAAGAAATCACTTTACTTCTTTGATATAATTAAAGCTTTCTTTTTATATGTTTTTAATAATAATATAATATAAAGAATTAGGTTTCTTTTTTTTCATTTTGGCCCTCATTCCTACACAAAAATCAAATATTCAATTATTAATTATTTGGAAATCTAAATTAGATTTTCTACTTCATTATGTCAGTATTTTAAGAAAATCGGCGATTCTCACAGCCATTTATTGAATATTTTATGAAAACAAGCATAGAAAATATTAAATTGTAAAAACATTTTAGTATTATATTTACAATACATATACAAAAATGTAAATAAGCCTTTATTAATGGTGTATTGAAGCACTTTTTAGCTAGAAAGAAGCCTTCCTACTCTAGGTAGAAGACCTGAAATATTGTAGGAAGCGAATAGTCAATTGCATCGATCCCAGTGCTTAACTGGTTCTTAATTTATCGATTCCAAAAGGATGAAAGGGGAAATTTGATCTCAGAACGTTGAGTCAGACGAAATGCCAACGATTCTGCCAGCTAGCCGCCTTATATTCAACTACAAATGATAGCTTATGATATATTGCTTGGATGGAATAAAGACAGAAAGCTGCGTGGTTCGTGTCCTGCAGACATCTTTCTATTTTTATTTATATTAATCCAAGGGATTAATTACTTATAAGTTGAATTTTGAGACACGTCGTTCAGAAAGACATTTTAAAAAATATACTTTTAAATATTTTTTGTTGTACAATCTGAAATTTTTCTTCTTTATACAAACGTCTTCTCTATGGCTACCTTAGAAATGATCAAGTAGGCGAAAGGTAGCAAGCGGTCAACACATTGTGAATATCTGGTCTATATCTACCCCTGCTATCAATCGCAAACAAGTATGGCTTGGTAGCATGTAGTATGTTTTCACAAATTGTTTTAGGTGCTTCTCTAGTCACAAACAGCCTCTTGACTCTCCCACCCTTTGACACAGCGGAGGGAGACAAAGTTGTATCATTACTTGGCTAATATTAATTTCATCTAACGCCGAGCGAAACGCTTAGCGGCGAGCTGGCAGAAACGTTAGCACGTCGGGCGAAATGCTTAGCGGTATTTCGTCTGTCTTTACGTTATGAGTTCAAATTCCGCCGAGGTCGACTTTGCCTTTCATCCTTTCAAGGTGGATAAATTAAGTACCAGCTGCGCATTGGGGTCGATCTAATCGACTGGCCCCCTTCCCCAAAATTTCGGGCCTTGTGCCTAGAGTAGGAAAGAATATTAATTTCATCTCGGTTGACTCGAGTCAGGATGAAAGAAAACAGTTTGCGCAAGACTGTCCAATCCAGGAGCCAAACTCACGACCTTACAGTCGTGAGGTTTATACCCTAATTACTAGAGTATTGGTCTTACACACATATGCACGTTCTCTCTCTCTGTACATGCGTACATGTATAGAGTCAACAGATTAAATCCAGAGATTCTCGATCGATTAGTATAAGGAATTCTTGACTGATTATGGTTCCTGTCAGTACATATGTATACAACTATGTGCTTTAACTACACACACACACACACACCTGAGTAACGACCTTTTTCCAACTACCGCTTTTTTCTAAATGTCTTGAAGAAAGGGTCTCCTCCCTGAAATATAGAAATACAAGGTAAAACTTTGTACCTTCTCTTTTGGCATTGGTATTTGTCTTTGGTTGCTGTTTTGGGGGGATCCTTACACAAGCTCCAGGATCTTTTTCGCACTACGTTTTCGAACACAATCCATTTTTCATCTCCAGTCACAAGTTGTTTCAAAAAAGGCTTGCCTTCATTCCGTTTCAAAAGCATATCACAAACGGAGTACCGGTCCTAGCAATTCTTTTCTGAGAGTTTGTGAGGGACCCATACATTATAGCAAGAAATGTATCCTAGCTTCACTATGTGTTCCATGAGCCGTATTTTTAGAAACTTCCAACTCTTCTGCAAGTTCTCTAGTCGTGATATTTGAGTTCTCTTTGATTTTTGCCTCCAAAACATCTTCATCTAATTCTGAAGGTCTTCCACTGCGACTGTCATCTTCCAAGCTAAACTCTCCAGCTTTAAACTTTGCAAATCACCTTTGAACAGTTGATTCATTTACAGCATCATCATCACCATAAACTTCACAAATGTTGTTGCAAATCTTTGCAACATTTTCTCCTTTTTTTTAAAAAAAAGAAAAGCATTACGACGTGAATATGAAATTTTTGGTTATCCATTTCAAATGTCAATAAGGGGTAACTGGAATGAAAGATAAATCTATTTTTAGTCAGGAGCAAAGAAGAGGTGTACTACTACTTCAAGCAATGCCAAAGTTTTAACTGTGTTGCGTTTCTGGTGTGTTCAATGAAGCATTAAAAATGCGAGCAAGAGAAATGATATTCTTAAGATTTACATCTGGTAAAGTATAGGACAAGAAAATATTTACTTAAAATATTGCAGCTAAGGATAAAATTTCAAATAAGATATTTAGATTTAGAAAATATTAGCTTTTATTAAAACTAATTTTATTACAAGTTATTACTTCTATCCCTTATTAGTTGTTACTTCTATTAAAAATCAAAATATTTTTTGCACTTTAAAAAAATTCATTTTTTAATTATTAATTAATAATTAGAAATTTGAAAATAGGTTATAAAATATAATAGTAGTAAATAATTAGTACAATAAATAGAATAATACAAAAATGAGTTATATATTACAGTAAAATCTACCTATAACAAATTCACAGTAAAATTTGCACGAGTTATTGCTTAAGTTATTGCCAAATCTTCACATTTTTAGTCTTGACCCAATGCCTGTTTTTTGCATAATAAATTTGCCTACCACATATACTATTCTACTTTGCATAAAACCTTAGCTATATTGGCACTTCTGGTTCTTATTTTTTTAATATTCTAGTGTGTCAATATTTTAACAAAATGATGGTATCTTTTTTCAATTATAATGTGACTTTGTAAATTAAAATCCAATCATTGTCATTATTCAAATTTTATCCCAAGCTGCAGCATTTCAATCAAAACGTTTCTTGTCCTCGACTTTTCCAGATTTATAATCTTAAGAGTATTATTTCTCTTGCTCATTTCAGTTTCAGAGTAAATTTCGACTGACCACCAACTTCTTCGCAAGGCTAGGAAGGAAAGCATCTTGTTTTAACCAGCGTCCTTTAAATCTTAAGAAGGTCTTGCAAATTTTTATACTCCCAGATGCCGAGATCATTTGTTACATATGAAACAAGGACTCCAAGTTCAGCCATACTTTGCTCCAGAATGGGTCAGTATGTATCCTGTTGCTCCATTAATAACAGGTATGAAACTAAAAGTGTATCTTGGAGACTGGATTTGCAAACTCCTTATCAATGGTCCATAGATGTCCTCTTTCTCTGCTATTTTTCTAACCACATTCATGTCCAGGGGACAGCTGATTTCCACAATGGAACATTTTTTTTTCTGGTTCCACACGACAATATCTGGCTGGTTGTGCTTTAACTTGGTGGTTTAATTCTTAAGTTCCACCAATATTCTTTTAATCCATCAATCTAAATATGGTCAACTTTGTAGGTATTTTATGCCTCATGGGAAGATAATATCTGGAAGACATTCTCTCACAGTTGGCAATACTGTGGTTGATATCTTCAGTCTTCATTTTGTAAAGCCTGCACATGTTGTCTGTCAATGTTTTTTGCCTTGTATACTGTAGGTACTTGTTGGGGACCTCTTGTTCTTAGATTGCATGGATATAGCTTTCAAAGAGGGATGTCATAAACTTGTCCGTACTCCTTGCCAAACTTTCGACATGTTCAGTGCCTTCTGTGGTTTGAGTTTTACATGCCAAGTAGCCATGCACAATCTTCTCTCTGAACTCGTCCATTTTCCCTGTTGTTCTGATAAATAGATTTTTCCCAATGCTCCTTAGGCAGAGATCTGTATCAGCTCTTATTTCATACCTCCCCTCAAGTTCATTATTCATCTTAATTATGTTGTTGATTTCGTGGTCACAAACTCGGACAAGATAGTTACTGGTCTCTTTCCTCAGCTGCTGATGTGGTTTCAGTGTCACAATCCTTATTTCAGATGGACATGAGTACAAATTTGAGACCGTGGCCACCATCCCTGTGTCGGAAGTATGACCTGTCTGCATATGTATGCATGCATATATGTATGTATGTATGTGTGCATGTGTGTGCATGCGTGTATGTATGTATGTTTGTTATGTATGTATGTGCATTTGTATGAGTATGTATGTATTTACGTATGTGTATATGTATGCATGTGTGCACTTACATTGGTGTGTATATGTGAGAATGCAATTGAGATTGACGTACCAGGAACCTATACAGCCACCAGCTGATGGAGTGAGGGTGTATATTGTTTACAGCTAACAAAATTCATGTATAAAATGGTTGTGAACTATCACCTTTCACAGGTTATGAGAAAATAAACAGATGGAAATTGAAAAAGATAGCAGATTCTAGATAAACCTATATCCTGGAAGCATGCAAAGGGGAAACCTTTTTTAATATTATCACTTAGACATCGAAATCAGAAACTCTAGCATTCGGTTCTATTCTCATAGTGTTTTGTTTAACATGAAAATAGGTCACAAGAGAAAATATAAGGAAAAAAATATCTACTTTTACGTCAATAAATATGTAATTTTCAAGGAATTCTTTATTAGTTGTTTAATTTTCATTCAATTACATTCACAACAGACATGAAGTTTTTTCTTTGTTTTACCATTCTTTTTAATATTTTCTTCATAGTTGAAGGTAAGAATTATTTTTCATATTGTTTTGTTTTTGTTTTTTTATAGGAAGGATTTTGTCTTTTTTTTTTATAGACTTGTGAGTTTTAGTTTTCAGTATATTTTCACTTCTTTAAGCCGTTCATTACCATTACTCTGTTGAAACACATTGTCTTCATTTCAATAAATTTTGGAAATACTGAAAATACAACTCAGTCATTTTTAAGCTGGCATTTGAAACAGAAATTAACATGAAATTTTGACTGAAGTTTTTAATTTAGATCATTTTAAACAGGAGGGGTAGTCTTGGGTGGATTGCTATTAAGAAAGTTAATCCTTTTGATACCAATTGAAACTGACCCCTGGTTTTATGGTACACACTTTCAGTTTTGATCTCAATCAAAACCTTCCATCAAAATTTTGTGTTAATTTGTGTTTCAATCACCAGATTGATAATGACAATTATTTTACTAAATTCTTCTAAATTTTCAAAATTAATTGAAATGAAAATATTGGCATTGCTGTGTGGTTAAGAAGTTTGCCTACCAACCACATGGTTTTAGATTCAGTCCCACTGTGTGGCACCTAGGGAATTTTTCTGCTACTATAGATCCAGATTGACCAAAATCTTGTGAATGGATTTGGTAGATGGGAACTGAAAGAAGTTTGATGTGTGTCTTCTTGTCTTGCCATCACATGATAGTTGTAAATGAGTGTCACTGTCATACAAGCAGTGTCATTCATTTCCAATCTTCTGCAAAATTTCATGTCTGGCCATAAAAAAATATTACTTCATTTGGAAACAGATGAGGGTTAGTGACAGGAAGAGTACCTTATACAAAATCTGTCTCAATAAACTTCATCTGACTGATGCAAGTATGGCTGCTGCTGCTACTACTGTTGCTGTTGTTGATCATGATGATAATGATGAAAGATAGTTTATTTCAAGAGGAATATGGTAGCAAAAAAAGGGTTAAGACATTTCTGAAAAAGTCTGCAATCTAAATGTCTGCAAGAGCTCAAGAATGTTTGGGAGAGGACGAGTGACCAGTGCTGTTAGGCATTAGACTCTTTGGCTGGCAAGGGCTGGCAGAGCAGTCAGTATTGAACCCTGGTAGTCTATGTTACTATCCAAGGGGTCGAGGGACATTAAATATTCCGATTACATCAATACAATGGGATTGAATTTTTATTGTTCTTTATCAATTTCATCTAACCATAAAAACTATGTGAAAAGAGACAGCAAAACATGGGGCAGTCCTCTGACTTGGCAGCTCCTGTCAAACCGTTCAACCCATGCCAGCATGGAAAATGGGCGTTAAATGATGATGATGATGATGATGATGAAGATACATTTATATACAACAGCCTTCTTTAGTTTTACATCTACTAAATCCATTCATTAGTCTTTGGTTGGCCCAGGGATATAGTAGGTGACTCTTGCTCCATGTTGCTATGCAGAGGGATTGAACCTGAAACAATGTGAATAGGAAGAAAATTTCCTATGCCTGTGCCCACATCTCCACACCTACACCTATGTAACCACATCTCTATAGACTGTAGCTGCAAAAAATATCCTAGACAACCAGTCCTCAGTCAAATCGTCCAACCCATGCTAGCATGGAAAGCGGACGTTAAACGATGATGATGATGATGATGATGATGCGAGCAGGACTTTTAAAGGAGTCTTAACTGTGCCTAACAGAATTGAACATGTCTGATAGAATGGCAGCAATGATAAAAGTATGCTGCTAAATAAACTCTGAAGAAATATGAAGTAACTCTCATGTCCTGAGTTCAAATCTGACTTGTTTACAACAGGATAAAATGGTTAATCTAATAATTATTGCTGACTGAACGGTCTTACATTTTAATTTCGTAATTTCATCCTATTTTTGACTCTTTTGTTTCTTCAAGATTAATATTTCCTGATTAATTTCAATTTTAATTTATAGGTTTTCTTGACTTTGAAGTTTGCTATGGTGAACTTGGTTGCTTCTCAAATGCAGGTGAATTTACAACAATAGAAAGACCAATTACTTTTTTACCAAACAGTCCCCAACTTATTGGAACACAGTTTTTCCTCTACACAAGGTAAATCAAGAAGTTCACAATTAAGGGATTCCTTAACTGATGCTCTTTGCTATTTACCATTAAAAGAAAAAGTAAAAGTTGCCTTATGCCTATGTAAGAAATAGACATCATCATCATCATTGCTATGCTGTTAGTCTTATTCCTATCATCATCATCATCATCATCATCATTGCTATGCTGTTAGCCTTATTCCTATCATCATCATCATCATCATCATCATCCCCACCTTGTTTTCAACAGTTTCATGTAAATTTCTACTGTTCCATGAGGTGTCTGGAACTTAATCGTTTAGTCGTGTGAGTCAGTGTTTTTTTATATTATTTTTCTTTCCAATTTACTTTGCTGTGAGGCTTGTTTCTTTTTTTTTTCTATTGTTATTTTAGTGTTTTCTCAGTTGTATGAGAAGAAGTGTTTTTGGGTGGAGAATGGATAGAATATTTACCGTGTAGATTTAAAGTTTCTGCTAATACAACACAAAGTTCAGAATGGTTTGTGATTGTAGAAATTCATCATTATTGTTTTTCCATTCACTTGTTTGTATGGGTCAGCCAGAATTCACTGAAAAAATTTTCTATGGCCAAATGCTCTTCCTGTTGCCAACCCTCCCTTGTTTCCAAGAAAGGTAATATTTTCTTGCCACTGAACATATTTGCATGGCAGGTCAGAAATAAACGACATTACATCTATGATGGTGATACTTATTGATGTCAAGGCAATGACATAGAAACACACATAATATCTCTATCTCTCTCTCTCACACACAAACATATGTATGTGTGTATTATATGTATATGTATATATATATATATATATATATATATATATATATATGGCCGTTGCCAGTACCGCCTGACTGGATCCCGTAGGATTTTCGAGCGAGATCGTTGCCAGTGCCCCTGGACTGGCTTGTGCGGGTGGCACATAAAAGACACCA
Source organism: Octopus bimaculoides (assembly GCF_046866305.1). Taxonomy (NCBI): domain Eukaryota; kingdom Metazoa; phylum Mollusca; class Cephalopoda; order Octopoda; family Octopodidae; genus Octopus; species Octopus bimaculoides. Next base: position 83,368,511 of record NC_142938.1, on the reverse strand, counting down.
TTTCGAGCGTGGCCGTTTTCGTGCGGGTGACACGTAAAAGCACCCACTACACTCTCTGAGTGGTTGGCGTTAGGAAGGGCATCCAGCTGTAGAAACTCTGCCAAATTAGATTGGAGCCTGGTGTTGCCATCCGGTTTCACCAGTCCTCAGTCAAATCGTCCAACCCATGCTAGCATGGAAAGCGGACGTTAAACGATGATGATGATGATGATGATGATATATGTATGTATATATATATATGTATGTATGTGTGTGTACAACAGACTTTCACTCTTAAGGCTTTGGTCAGACAAGTGAGGTCTACAATAGAAGACACACATTCTCTTTCATTCTCCCTCTCTTTCATTCTCCCTCTCTTTCATTCTCCCTCTCTTTCATTCTCCCTCTCTTTCATTCTCCCTCTCTCTCTTTCTCTCACAGAAATAGACACACTCTCTTTCCCTCTCCTTGCTTTTTCTGTAACATGGCCACTAAGACTTCACTGTATGTTTTACCTGCATCAGTTGCCTAGCAACCGTATCCAATAGCTTGTTGACTCCATTAACATAGCTGTCCTATTTTGTCCAAGGTGCCATGTGGTGGGACTGAAACTAAGACCCATGAGGTTAAAAAGTGAACTCATTAACCACTCAGCCATATTCTGGTACAACTATAATTTAAATTTAATTATTCAACATTTTCTTCTCTTTCTAAACATTAGATAGCAATTAAAATTATTAATTAATCAATTTTTTTTTATTATTGAATGAATTAGAGAAAATCCCTACAATGCTTCTACATTGGTGACCCATGATGAAGAAGGACTTGCAAAAAGCAATTTTGATGGTAAAAGACCAACCAAATTCATCATTCATGGTTTTCAAAGTTCCGGAAGTTTTCCATGGGTGAAGAAATTGGTTAAAGAATTATTGATACATGTACGTAGAACACATATACTTTTTTGTTGTTTTACTATTTATTTTTAATGCATCTTGGTTTTTTTTTTTGGACTTAGTTTCACTAATTGGACAAATTGAAATCAACTGATGCAAATATTATTGGTACCACCACCACCACCACCACCTTTTCTTAAATTCAATCATGTTTTATGTATTACATCGACATTTGTCTATTTATGTATATTTATGCATTCTGGAATTTTTATTTCCATTTTATAAAAAATATATATATTTATATAAGTTTCGAATGTGTATTTTAATTATGTTCTTTTAGACTCTGCATGTGTTACCTTCATAAAAATATCATTTATATATATATATATATATATATATATATATATATATATATACATATATAGTTACAGATATCATAGAAGTAACTAGACAATCTTTATCATACCATTTTATCTGTGCAGACACTACTCATAAGTTCGGTGCCGAAGAAAGTTAAATTATTTAAAACTGCTCAAGACACGTCTGTTAAATTCCAGATTGGATATTTAAATGCACCAAATGACATTATTTTATTTCTAGAAATAAATCTATTAAAAGCAATGGTTTACCTTTTCAATGTTTGTGTATATAATTCTTCTGTCTTTTTAGGGTGATTATAATGTGATTGTAGTTGACTGGACAAATGGAGCAAGTGTGACTTATGGCCGAGCAGCATCCAATACTCGTGTTGTAGGGGCACAAATTGCAGTTCTGGTTAAATTTCTTAATGAGAAAGCTGCTAATGACCCAAAGAAAACTCATGTAATCGGACACAGCCTTGGAGCTCACACTGCTGGGTATGCTGGGGAAAGAATATCGAATCTCTCCCGAATATCCGGTGATTATAATGATTTTATTCCAGTCTTAATAAAAGTGTTGATGTGAAAGTCTATATTGATACATAACAAACAAAACTTACCAATAGCAATACATTCTGACATAATTAGGACCATGTTTCAAACGTTAGCTCTTCTATTAAGAGGTACAAAATACTTCAGGACTCAAAAAGTACTGATACTTTACAAAGTTCAGGGGGGACTCACAGTGGAGTATTGCTCTCACAACTGGGACGGTGCTGTTATTGTACATCCCAGATTGCTTCCAGAATGGTGCCACCTGACTGATTAGCACAAAATCACTCACAGACATGTACCATCCCGTGGTCCACAAATATGATGTATTTCTTCTATGACATTTCAACTATTGCTATAATGGCTTCCACTCTCCAGAGCTGGCCAATCTTTTATCCCCTTCAACTCAGCTGCTTTTATCCCCTTCCTCATCAGCTGCGTTTACTTTCTCAGAGGCTCCACAATAACCACTGAAAAACAAATGAAAACTTTTTGGCCTTGCAAGACAGGGTTCAATCTCTTTCATGGTGCTTTGGTGCTTATTTTGTATTGCTAGGATCGAAGACTATGACCACGACCCTTTACAGTGTATCTGAGACTAGTAGAAGGGAAAGAGGAAGGAACCATCCAACTGGAGACCTGGCACAAAAGCTTGCAACAAAGTGAATCCACTAAAGGCATCCAAGATGATAAATGGTGGTGGTGGTGGTGGTGGAAGTGGTGGTAGTAAATTTGGTGACAAATGAAGTCAATCACAAAGAAAATGGCAACTCACTGAATCATGTGATGCTTACAAACCTAAATCTAATTAATGCTATTTATGAGAACTCATGACTTCCGAAGGTTGTACTTTAACATCTATCATTGCTACATTGGTAAAATGGCTTATGCGATAAAATATTAAGTGGAAAACAATCAATCAAATACATGGGTATGTGTTTGTATCCTACTTAATCTTTATTAATGATAAATGGCTTTAGAAATCTATCTTGTTATTGCCTGTCTGTCTGTCTGTCTTTCACCTATCTGTTCCTCTATCCATCTATCTCTGTCTGTCTGTCTGTCTGTCTGTCTGATTGCTTGCCTGTCTGTCTGTCTATACACACATAATAAGCTTTAGCAATTTTCCATCTACCATGCCTCACTATTACTGGTTATCAATGCTGCTCGGTTCCACTGAAGTCAGAAATTGGCAAGATCATTTTGGTCTCGTCTCGGTAGCTAAATAATAAATTATTCAGCAGAAGAGCAGAAAAGTTCAAATTTCACATATTTATGTAATTCATACATAAATTTACTCAACATTGAGAGAAACACCACCAAATGCATAACGAAGTAGCTAATGAGCACAATTTAAGTATGAGCTATAAAAGAAATCCGTGCTTTACTGCTTTTGTGCTAAATCTAGGGCTCTTAAGAACTGTTTTGACTGATTATATATATATATGCCTGCAAATCCACATTTGCATTTACACATTGGCATTTAAAGATGTCTTCTTAATTGATCTCAATAAGTGCAGATTTATTCTTTAATGTTTATCAATCAATTCTCTACATGGATATAAAACATTGATAGAATCTACGATCCGACAAGAGAGTCTCTATATAGTTGCATAACAGCTTGATATAGCTATCCAGTTTCCCTCGATTCTACTCTCTTAAAAAAATATGATGGCATCGGTTACATATATACAAGTGAGGGTGGTCATGGCGGGGATACTTTTGATCTGTTGAGTTAGTACTGACCTGTGAATAAGTAACTACAGTAACACATAGATATCAGTACACATATGTAATATTTCATACACTGGACAGCTGGTACAAACAGCTTCTTTATCAGTCATTGCACACGCTTATCACACAATTTTGTTTTCTTCTTCATATTGCCATATCAATCAAATTTATTAATCATTTGTTTTTTAGCTTTTTTATTTATTACTTTATTTGTTATGATCAGCTCAATGTTATAATGATTTGCAACAATTGATTTTGGCTCTGTACACACACACACTCACACACATGCACATTCACATACACACATCTGAATGGATTGGTGAATCTTTGAGTAATATATGTATGTATGCATATATATATATATATATATATATATATATATATATATATATATATAAGTGAAAGTGGATGGCTCTGTGGTTAAACATTGAGCTCACAATCATAAGGTAGTGAGTTTGATTCCTGGATGGGGCTCTGTGTTGTGTTCTTAAGCAAGACACTTTATTTCATGTTGCTCCAGAAATGAGTTGCAACCTTACTGGTGCCAAGCTGTTTCAGCTTTTGCTTTTCCCTTGAATTACATTGGTGGCATGGAAAGGGCGAATGCTGGTCTTCTGTAAACAACCTTGCCCGGACTTGGCCATTCAGGACTGAAGGGGGTCTTTACCCTTTTACACACACACACACACACACACACACACACACACACACACACACACACACACACACACACACACACACACACACACACATATATAAATGTGCCCTAGCAAAGCCACTACAGTCTGTCTTCCAGAGTTTCCTTGCAAATGACAAGCTCCCAGACAAGTTGAAGGAAGGAACAATCTGCCCCCATTCACAATGTAGGTAGCAGGGCAGATGCCAAAGACTATGTGCTTATCCCTCTAGCCTTGCATATCAGCAAATTCAAGAAACAAATTGTCAGAAGGAAACAAATCATGTTCCTTGAAGAAAATAATTTGCTGACAGACATCCACTGTGGTGTCTGACCCATGAGAAGCTGCCTGATACAGATCTTAAAGCATTATGACTGGGTGTTTCAACCACTCAAATGGGGATGTGATATATCTCAACTTTGTGAAAGCCTTTGATAAAGTTGGCAGGATCTTAGAATAGTTAGAAAACTAGAAAAGTGGTTACATGACTTTCTGAAAGATAAAATCCAGGCAGGAGTAGCCAAAGGTGCCACCTCCAAGGAAATACAAATCGTCACATAGAGAATCACTCTCATGAGCTAGGCAGATGATGCAAAAGTCTCACAGGTGAAACAAAAACCTGATGATGCCATGCACCTGTATCAAGAGTCATGCAATATCTGGAGTCAATGCATATATAGATTTGTATGTTTTGTTCTATGCATGTCTTCTCATGCACATACTTGCATGTCTAGACATGCTCATATATGTTTAAATGATAAACTTCTGGAAAGTTTTACAGATTCTTACAGTTCCACTGATGGATTGGATCTGTAGTTTTCAAATCGGCTTTCTTCTTCCTGGTTTTGACAAGCCTGTTTCCTCAAGATTGATACTTAAGAATTGTGTGTTACAGATCTCAGAGCCCCAATAATTATAGGTATAAACCTGAACTTGTAATCTGAGTAGAGTAACTGTAAATTTCTCAATAGTTCAGCACAGATTTTTTTCTTTTTAGCTGATCTTTAACTTTATGTTAACATCTACTGAACAACTAATTTCTACAACTCTACACAATTTCACTTCTCTGTCCCAAATCACTATGTCAGGTCTATTATGCTTATATTTTATTGAGGTTTACACTGAGACATTCCACCAGTACCCCTTATTATGAGTGGCTATGGGTTCTTATTTCTTTGGCCTCATAATACTCATGTGTGTGTGTGTGTGTGTGTGTGTGTGTGTTCAATATAGCAAGATTATTCAATATGTGTAACAAGAAATAGTCTGCTAATCAAATCTGACGACTCTTAAGGCTTCGAATGTCAAATGTTCTGAGACCCTACAAGAAGTAAGTTGATTGTTTACGCTTTTGACCCCTTCACACAGGTTTGGACCCTGCAGCTCCCTATTTTGAGTCGACAGGTCCCAAGGTTCACCTAGATCCAACGGATGCTGATTTTGTGGATGTCATTCACACAGACACTGGTGATATAATAGATTTTTCTCTTGGAATGAATTCTCCTGTTGGAGACGTTGATTTTTACCCTAATGGAGGACATTTCCAGCCTGGTTGTACAGAATCCAAGATTCCAGGTTCAATCCTCGGTGGAATCCTTAATATAATAAATAAAGACAATGATAGTAAGTAAATTAACTATTTTTTGGTGGATGATATCTATTTTAGGATGAAGTGAAAAAGATTATTTGCAATGAAGTAGGTGCAGTGTTGGTTGGGTAGTTAGAAAACTCACTTGGAAACTAATAGTTTCGTGTTGAATCTCTAAAATGGTGAAAATTAACAAATTCTCAAGTAATTTAATGAAAAAAAGTTAGATTACCTAATTTTGAGGTAAAAAGAAGTAACTTTTTGACAGCTCAACCCTTTGTTACTATATTTCTGTGGAGGTGCTCTGTGTTTCTTTCAATTAATTTTAAATATAACAAAGAATTTAGTAAAGTAACTTAGTTATCACTCAGTTGGGAACATAAATTGTGACTAAGGTTTGGTGGAAGATTTTAATTCAGAACTTATGAAAACAAGACATTTTTACTAGAGCCTCAGAGATGGTTTCAGCCACATTGGTATCAAAAGGGCTAAAGAATTTCTATACAGAAATGCATCACATATATAAATACATTATATATAAAAATCTCCAAGCTGTCTCATTTATAATTATGTCCAGTTGTTGTAGAACCAACATCAAGCACCCAACAATTAAGCAATTTACTAGAACCATTATGCAAACTGGTTCCTCGTTTTATCAAAGATGACATGAAATTCCAAAATAACATTTCAGAAATAGCAAATATAAAGAAGATTCTAGTTAGTTTTGATGTGATCAATCTCTACCCAAATATCCTCCATAAATTAGGATTGGAGGCAGTGGAATTCTAGATGGACAAGTATCTACACATTTATCAACTACTAACTTAAAAACCTCACTCCATGCAGACTTTTAAGCTGATTCCTGCAGTATGCTAATTGGGCCCAAAACTAAAGAGAGCTAAATAGCATGAGGCTCTGCACTGAAACTAAACCTAAAACCACGTGGTTTGGAAGCAAACTAAGAACTGAAAAATAAATGAAAAACTGGAGAAAACATATCCAGGATACACATGTGTTTTATGAAACTAAATTTCGTTTTACCATCACATTAGTTTTCTTTCATCTTTGCAGATGTTGCCAACATATTTTCATGCAGTCATAAAAGATCTCAATATTTTTATATTGAATCAATTAACAGTCGTTGTCCACTCATAAGTTATCCATGTGATACAGTTGAAAATCTTCATAGTGGAAAATGCTTTTATTCCCTTGGTCATCTTGGATTGATGGGGTTTCATGCTGATAAAGCCTTAGGAAGAGGTAAACATATGCTGGAAACCTTTGCTTCTGTTCCATACTGTGGTAAGTCTTAAATTTATTGATTCTATTTCATACCAAGATGAGACATTCTGTTTAAATTTTGGTTTCTTCTAATCACACAAATTTTTTTTAAGATGTTTCTGCTTGTCCTTTTTTAACTTCTTACAATACTATTGGAGTCTGGTGTAGCCATCTGGTTTCACCAGTCCTCAGTCAAATCGTCCAACCCATGCTAGCATGGAAAGCGGACGTTAAACGACGACGATGATGATGATGATGACTGAGATCTTTGGCATTATGTCGTGCTTGAGAAGAAGACCCATCAAGCTGAGCAAACTTGCAGTTGTGGCAGATACTGGTGTCATGCAAATGGCACTTGAACCAGTGATACATAAAAGCACTCGTTTCAGAGTGGTTGGCATTAGGAAGGGCATCCAGCTGTAGGAAACCCTGCCAAATCAGACTGGAGCCTGGTGCTGCCTTCCAGCTTACCAATCCTGGTCAAAGCGTCCAACCCATGCCAGCATGGACAACAGATGTTAAATGATGGTGAATTAATATTTTCTTACATTCATAGCTTGATTGATGCAATAATATAAAGTTAAGTGTGAAGTTGCATGGCCTGGCAATTAGAGTTGTAGTCATGGTTGTTACGTGGTGGTTTCAATCCTTAGAGTGGGCAATGCTCTGTGATATTGGGCAAAAAACATTTCATTCCACATTGCTTCAGTCCACTCCAGCTGTAAAGTGATTTCTGACAACAGCTGCCAAGTTAACCTTGTGACAGACTGGCATCCCATTCGGCGGTGGGTTGTAATTTCAGACATACACCATGGAAAATGAATTAGGCTCCAGCCTTATGAATCCTACGGCTTATGACAATTAATTTGAAATCCTCCTTGTAAAAATTTATGCTGCAATGTAAAACAAAACAAACATTTTTTAATCATTGTTTCCCAATAGCATCACTGAAATGTTTATATTTTGATCTTTTACTGGCTTTCACTCATTCGCTTGAGTGTGGCTTTGAATGGTTTAAGTTCATCCTATTGACACCACCCCAGTATGATGGACCCGTTTGCCAATCTTCTCTTGCTGGGTGGAGCCAGACTTACTGTAATGTCTTCATATGACAAGGCAGTTAGCTGGGCGAAATGCTGAGCAGCATTTCGTCTGTCTTTACGTTCTAAGTTCAAATTCTACTGAGGTCAACTTTGCCTTTCATCCTTTCGGAGTTGATAAATTAAGTACCAGTTGCATACTGGTGTCAATCTAATTGACTGCCCCACCTCTCCAAAAATTCCGGGCCTTGTGCCGAGAGTAGAAAAGAATATCTTCGTATGAGTGGTTACTTGCTCCGTACCTGTGACTTTTTGCATTCTTCTTTTGCAAATCAGGATTATTATGATTATTACATAAGTCTGAGCTTCCTGAAACAGCTGTGACGTCAAGAAACTACATATTGTCTTCATATTTCATTTTGTACTTCTATTCTGTATTGTGTGTGCTCCATGTGAATATATTTAGATCAAACCTATGTTTATTGTCATTACTACCTCTATATATGTATGTGTGTGAATGTATGTGTGTGAATGTATGTGTGTGAATGTATGTGTGTGTGTACACATTTTACAATATATATGTTATATTATACTTTAAGATTGTTGTACATAATGACGTAAATATATGCAAGCTAGTCACACCTGGATTTGTTCCAATGTAATACTGTATATCTATATCTATATGTATGTATGTATGTATATATGTATGTATGTATGTATGTATCTATCTCTGTCTGTCTGTCTGTCTGTCTGTCTGTCTGTCTGTCTGTCTGTCTGTCTGTCTGTCTGTCTATCTATCTATCTGCAAATAGACACACACACACACACACACACACACACACACACATGTATGATGGGCTTTTTATACACAACTATGGACCAATAAAAAAGAAATGCTTCTACTTTTACATTCTCACTGTCATACCATTAATATTGTCCAGACTGTATGATTTCAGTTTTCACATAACGAAATTCTCACCAGTTTGCATAATTTATCACTGTCATAACTAGAATTATCAGTTGTAATCATACAGTAAATGTGTGTTAATTCACAGAGGATGAGATAATTTAGATTTACAGGTTAGTTTGACAACTGTTTGAATGTAGAGAGGATAAAAGTACAACGACTGCAGTACAATGACCGAATCTTTGGTGTTGTGGTTCTGCTTCTTTACAGCCTGAGTTCAAATCTTGCTGTAGTCAAATTTGCTTTTTATTCTTTCAGGGTGGATAAGATAATGAAACAGTTACCTACTTGGGTAATTTCCTTCCCCCGAATTCCTGGTCAGCTACCCATGTAAGCAATCAATAGAGTACCATTGTATGACAATTATAGATAGGTGCAGATGTGGCTGTGTGGTAAGAAGTTTGCTTCCTGACCACATGGTTCCTGGTTGAGTTGTTTGACTAAAAAACCCTCTGAGAAACTTTGAAAAAACATGTTTTAGAAGTGAAAGCCTTCGCTTTTGACTTTAAAAGAAACGTTAGTGATTGCCAGACAAGTTAGCTAAGCTAAAAATCAGTGCCATGTTTATTATATGTGGAATGAATTGCTACTAATTTGGAATTGTTTACAATTTATTGAATATGAAGACTTCTTGCTGGTTGGTCCATAAGATTTTGTTAATTCAACTTTCAAAGGAAGAAAGCTGTGTTCAATAGCATTATAGGATGTCATTGTGGTGGAAATACAGACCTTCGTTTTCAAGTGATATTTATTATATGTGCAATTGTATTGGTACCAGTGTATGACAGGTATCGATCTTATTGATTGAGTAAAGAAAAAATGTATAGTAAATATTTCTAATTTTTTGTTTTCTAATTTCAGCTTACGAATTCCAAGTAAACATATCAGGGTCATCAACGATTAATGGAAAAATCCATCTGGAATTTATTGGAGTCAAAGGCAAAAGTGAATCCCTTAACATCACCGAGTAAGTATCATCCTGGAGTGAGAGGAATTCATAGCTTTTGTAGTTGTTTAGCTTTCTCAATTCTTGGGATATTTGACTCACAGACTTTTTCTCTACAAAGCAAAATACATTTAAAAACAATAATTACATTATGCCTTATACATTAAATGGTTAAATAGTTTTGTATGTATAAACATGTTCAATGTTGCATTTCCTTTCAGTCAAGCTATATACAAACTATAGACTTCTGGAAATTTCCTGTCAGAAGTAACGTGTTTCACAATAAATGCTTTACAATAATCATATAATTTACTACAGGGCCAATAAATTATATTTACTACAAGTTTGACATTTACCCCAACTCCCTTTCTCTGAGAAAATTTCTAAGGTAAGGAAATACTCAGATTTGTGATGTACCTTTTCTACATATTTATTTTGCTTGGAGTTGACTGATGTCTAATACTTCTTTTTGGCTTGGAATGCTTGCAATGGATGTGTATATTATTGTTGTTAGTGTTGTTGCAATTATCATTCTATATTTCCATCATCACTCGTCAACTTCTGACAATCTGAATTTATGTTTAATTGTTCATTTTGTTTTTTTACCATTGTGTATCCTCTGAAAGAGTAAACAATAAAAACAAATAATCTTTAACTTACTTTTAGTGGAATCAAGCTTCTGTCTCCACACACACCTATTGCTGAAGTAATTAAAAGCCACAGAGATATTGGAGAACTTCAGTACGTTGATGTATTGTATGAAGAAACTGAAAGTTTTATTAAAGTATTCTTTGAGGATGAATGGAAACTGGAGTTTTTTGATGTCTTTGATGCCAGGTACCGAAAGAGGTAAGATTCACTTTGAAATATAAATTAATGAATACTCTCCACTTTTTACTTGTTTCCTTTACACCTTTTTTAAAAAAAAATTCTAGCCCTGGGTTTAGACAAATACATTATTGAAGCAATGTCCTATTACTGGATGGCTTTCTTATCACTAATCTTTTTTCTTATCACCATTTCTTTTTTTTTTCTTTGAAATAATGGATCTTTATTTCTCAAGGGTTGAAACAAGCAGACAATTTGCTGACAGGAGGTGACAACAACACTGCTTGCATCTCACAAATTTTATAGCATACAGATGTAAACAAACACACACACACACATCTGGCAAACTCTTTAAATTTATGTCAACCGAATCTTCTTACAAGTCTTTGGTCAGCTTATGAATATTGGAGAAGTCACTGACCCAAGATGCTTTGGAGTGAGACCGAACCCCAAACTATGTGGTTAGCAAGCAAAGTTTTTAATCACATGGTCATCATATGGATAACAATATTACTGTTATTGCTATTGTTTAACCCTGAGTCAAGCGTGCTTGAAAGAACGCATGATCAAAACCACCCAAGCTGTGACCATCCCATCTTTTATTCTGTCGTTTTTTTTTTGGCTTCGTATGATTGGATGTGATTTGAAGGAGAGTTGAACTCTTATTACTTGTGACTGGTGTGAAAGTGTAGAGGCTACCTTTGCCAGCCCAAAGTTACTTTGAGGGATATTGTTGTTGTTGCTGTTGTTGTTGAATTGGAGAGAGGAGTTTTTGTTATTTTAGTTCAATAAAACCATAAGGCAAAGGTTTGATACGATGTAGTGAATCACTGTAAAAAACCAGTTTCCATTTCTTGGAGGCAAGGAACACTGTAAAATATTTCCTGCCATGATTATGAGAAATGTGGAGAAAGGGAGATAGATAGATAGATAGAGATAGAAAGAGAGGGAGAGAGAGAGGTGGGGCTGCAGTGATGCTGGAACACTGCCATATTTATGATTTCAAGTTTTTTCCCTGTTTTAAAAAATAGTCTGGTAAAGCAGTAGGCAACATGCGAGTGACCACCACCACCACCACCGCCATCATTTAATGTCTTCCTTCTATCCTAGCATGGATTAGATGGTGAGGAGCTGGCCAACACTGCCATATTTATGATTTCAAGTTTTTTCCCTGTTTTAAAAAATAGTCTGGTAAAGCAGTAGGCAACATGCGAGTGACCACCACCACCACCGCCACCATCATTTAATGTCTTCCTTCTATCCTAGCATGGATTAGATGGTGAGGAGCTGGCCAGGCAGGAGCCTGCACTATGCTTCTGAGTCTGTTTTGGCGTCGTTTTTAAGGCCTGGATACCCTTCCTAACACCAACCACCCCACAGAATGCGCTGAGTACTTTTTACATGGCACTCATACAGGTGAGGCCAGTTTTGGCATGGTTTTTACAGCTGGTCACCCTTCCAAATGCCAACCCCTTTACAGGGGTCATAGAAACCAAGCCAAATAAGACTGGAACCTGGTACAGTTCCCTGGCTTACCTGTCTAAGTCAAATCATTTAACCCATGCCAACATGCAAAATGGATGCTAAATGATGATGATGTATGTGTGTGTGTGTGTGTGTGTGTGTGTGTGTTTGTCCTATTACCTATATGTGATACTTATTAATGAGAATCACCTTTATACAAACAATATCAGTCATATCCACTATTCTATGAGAACTTATCTGACCATGGAGAAATATATTGCCTTGCTTAGAATTAGACAAGAGTTGGTGACAGGAAGGGAATCTGGCCAATAGAAAATCTGCTTCAATAATCTCTGTCCAACTCAGGCAAACATGGCAGAACCGATGTTAAAACAACAATGATTACCCATGATTTTCACCAACCATTCCAGGCTGTTGAGATCGATGTGAATGACACTCAGTCTGAATATCAGCTGTTTGTTGAAAGGGAGTTTGGTTGACTTAGAATCTGGGTTGTGGTTTTCTCACTTTGGTTCAGCCAAATATATTACTGCTCTTGTATGTTGCTGCTTTCCTGTTTGTTGTTAATGTTGTTGCTGATTCTTATAACCAATAATATGTTTACAGATATACCTTTTGTGTGAAAAATGTGAAGATCACTTCGAAAAAAACCAGGAGATTTGATGTAAGGAATCCTTGTTCAAAGAAAATATCGAAAAATTACTAAAGTCTGAAGAAGAACCAAAACATATTTGGTATGAACCGAAGTTTGAAGATCGAGTGATGCTGATTAATAAAAAGAAACTGACATCTGATGTTTAACAACTAATTTAGAGTAAAAGAAAAGAAAAGAAAATAGTTTTCAAAATCTTCTATTATTTCGTTTGCAGTTTCTATAATTTCATAACTTTCTGATAGGACTTTTCCATTTTATGTTAAATATTTTGTGTCATTCTCACATGGTATAGTACCAATCCCTACAGCATATACATATATATATATATATATATATATATATATATATATATATATGTATATATATATATATATATATATATATATATATATATATATATATATATATACATATATATATATATATATATATATATATATATATATATATATATATATATATATATATATATATATGTATGTATATGTATATTTATATGTATGTATCATCATCATCATCATCATCATCGTTTAACGTCCGCTTTCCATGCTAGCATGGGTTGGACGATTTGACTGAGGACTGGTGAAACCGGATGGCAACACCAGGCTCCAGTCTGATTTGGCAGAGTTTCTACAGCTGGATGCCCTTCCTAACGCCAACCACTCAGAGAGTGTAGTGGGTGCTTTTACGTGTCACCCGCACGAAAACGGCCACGCTCGAAATGGTGTCTTTTATGTGCCACCCGCACAAGCCAGTCCAGGGGCACTGGCAACGATCTCGCTCGAAAATCCTACAGGAGCCAGTCAGGCGGTACTGGCAACGGCCACGCTCAAAATGGTGCATCTCATGTGCCACCCGCACAAGAACCAGTCCAGGGGCACTGGCAACGATCTTACTTGGCTTGCCGGGTCTTCTCACGCACAGCCCATTTCCAAAGGTCTCGGTCCGTAGTCATCGCCTCGGTGAGGCCCAATGTACGAAGGTCTTGCCTCACCACCTCAGCCCAGGTCTTCCTGGGCCTACCTCTTCCACGGGTTCCCTCAACTGTTAGGGTGTGGCACTTTTTCACGCAGCTATCCTCATCCATTCTCACCACATGTCCATACCAGCGCAATCGTCTCTCTTGCACGCCACAACTGATGCTTCTAATGTTCAGCTTTTCTCTCAAGATACTTACACTCTGACGGGTATTCACATTGACATTACACATCCAACGGAGCATACTGGCTTCATTCCTTGCGAGCTTACGTATGTCCTCAGCAGTTACAGCCCATGTTTCACTGCCATGTAGCATGGTTGTTCGTACGCATGCGTCATACAGTCTGCCTTTTACTCTGAGTGAGAGTCCCTTTGTCGCCAGCAGGGGTAAGAGCTCTCTAAACTTTGCCCAGGCTATTCTTATTCTAGCAGCTACACTTTCAGCGCACCCACCCCCACTACTAACTTGGTCGCCCAGATAGCGGAAGCTATCGACTACCTCTAGTTTTTCACCCTGGAATGTATATGTATATATATATATGTATATGTTAAATAAAATGAGACAACAAAGTCAAGGCTGTGTGGAATTTCTGGGACATTTATAAAAAGAAAGGTAGTCATACAGTTGTTTCTGGGATATTAGGGATATCCCTTCATCAGGGGTGATATGAGTTAACTAAAGGGAAATAACGTTACCTGCCATCTTGGGTCTTTTGGATACCAATACCTCTCTTTTCTCTCTCCCTCACTCTCTCTCTCTCTCTCTCTATATATATATATATATGTGTGTGTGTGTGTGTGTGTGTGTGTGTGTGTGTGTGTGTGTGTGTGTGTATGTATGTATGCGTGTATGTATGTATGTGTGTGTGTGTATGTATGCATGTATGTATGTATGTGCATGTGTGTATGTATGTATGCATGTATGTATGCATGTATGTATGTATGTATGTATGTATGTATGTATGTATATGCCACTTGGATAGACGTGTGCTTCTATTTCTCTAATTTTCCTTCTCTGTTCTGTTCTCTTCATCTCCATTGCATCTTTCAGAAGAAGAGTCTATACTCAAAGACGTTCAAGGCATTTCCTTTCATGTCTTCCTAATTTCCTGAGTGTCAAACTAGTAACAGCTCTCTGCTTAGTTTCTACCTCATCTTTGTGTTGTTAGTTATCTTCATCAACTTTATAACCATACTTATATATAAACACACACACACGCACACATATTTATATATCCGAAGCCTTGTGATTGAATTTGGTAGGCGGAAGTTACTGCCGTGTGTGTATATGTCTGTCTATGTGCTTGTGCCTCTCTCCCAGAGAGTGAGAGGGGGATATACATTTATATATAAATGAAACAAAATATAGATAGACCTCATCCTGATTCAGGAATTCAAATATATATATATATATATACACACACACACACACACACACACACACACACACACATGAATAATATCTATATATATTCATATAAACACACACATATGATAGGCTTCTTTCAGTCTCTGTCTACAAAAATCCACTCACAAAGCTTTGGTTAGCCCAGGATTGCGACAGAAGACTCTTGTCCAAGTTGTCATGCTGCGGAATTGAACCCCAAACATTGTAGCTGTGAAGCAAACTGCTCAACCAGAACAGCTAATCCTGTTCAAATTGCTTTACTAAATTTACATTGATTTCAAGAACTTTTAGAAATTTTATAGCATGAGTTAAAAGAATATGGCAGTAACTCAAAATTATGAATTCTGATCATGAATTTATTTTATCAGTTCTACCCACTTTAATTTAATAGCAAAGAATATAACAATTATTCAGAATGGTTCTCTGGAAGTTTAAATTCTAATAATCAATTATTTTACCAATTCTACACTGGTATCTAATTCTTTTATTAATTTAATAGCAATGTTTCTTTACTACTAAATAACACAATTCTTTCACTAACCGAACAGCAAGGAATAGAATTGTAATCAGGAATGATAGTCTGGAGTTTTAAATTCCAATCGTCAATTTAAATTCCAATTTTTACCATAGTTCTTCGTTCTTTTAATAACTCCACTAAAAACACATGACAAAGAATATAGTAGTTATCCAGAATGGTATTTTGGTATTTTGAATCCTAATTATTAAATCTTTTTAACAATTGATCAATACATTTGAATGAAGAAGATATTTACAATAACATTTTTAATGGGTATCATCAAATTTTATTGCCATAGAAACAATACTGATAGTTTTGTCTGTGAAACTCAAACATGTTCTGGTCTAACAAAAGTGTATAGTTTCATTTTTTTAAAAACATTAATACATTCTGGTTATTGATTATATAAAAAAAAAAATGTTTGTCATATTAAAATTTTTACTTTATGAGAAAAAACAAAATGGAAAAACAAAAACAAACAAAATCTGCTACAAAACATTTTTTCTCTCCTCAATTGTTATTTTAATGACATTGTTATGGAAATATTTATAACAAGAGAGAAGAATATTTTAATTAATGAATTCCTAAATTAAACATTTAAATCAATAAGTTTTTCAGTATTGATGTTTTATGTTCAGAATTAAAAATAAAAATTGTCATCTGTTCCTGTTACGAAGAATATTTAATATTCTGGTTTATTTCCAGACAATTCCACACACCATGATACAATAATTAATGTAAAAGCTACAGGCACGTTTTTTTTTTATTAATTGAAATATTCCAGTCAGAAGCCATTTTTATGACATGCTAAAAACAGCAGTCAAATCTCCCTCATATCACACCTTAATGTTTTAAAACAACTGTTGAACATCGTTGTCCCTACAAAAAGTCAAACTGTTTATGCTTGTAATCACTTTAATTATCAGTTTGCTTAATTAAGGCTAAACAAAGGTCAATTAACAACAGTAACATCAAAACAGGAGGTCAGAGTTGGGATAGTTTTGACCATAGTTCTGTCTATTTGGTTTTGGTTGACATGAGGTCAAGCAATAACAAGACAGGATGGTCATAACTGGAATGCCTTTGATCATGGGTTTATCTGTTCAAACAATGTTGACTCCAGGGTTAAAGACCAAGAGATTATGGTCAGGAATGGAACCCGTTTGTTCATAGGTTTGACTGTTCCAACTGTATTAACGCCATGGCTAAACAACAATAGTATGACAGGATGGCCATGGCTGGAACACCGTTGATCATAGGTCTGTTTGTTTTCTCATGGTTGACTCAGAATTAAAGAACAACAACAATAATAACAACAAAACAAGACAGGGTGGGCAAATCTGGAACATCTTTGAATTTAGGTCTGTCTGCAAGAACAGTGTTGACCCAGGAATAAACAACAAAGAGAGGGGATGGTCATGGCGGGAACATCTTTAAAAAGTGGACATTAAAGTGAATCAAATGATGATGAGGATGGTGACGATGATGGTGATGATAATGATAATGAACCAGCATCCACTTATTGACAACTGAGTTGGAGAAAAAAGAGAAATAAATGAGATTGACTGATAAATGGATCAACACAGACAGACAGGCAGTAAAGACTGATTAAAGTATGAACTTCCAGATGAAAAACAGAAAATCCTATTAACTATGATGGTTTCTTATCTTTAATCATGTTTTCCAAAAAAAAAAATTATTTACAATAATTAATGGTAGTTTAGATTCAATAATTATATACAAATATAAAATCTGATTAATGTCAGTTTTCTTCCAGAAAAACAGATTTTAGTTTAGAAAAAAAAATGTTGCTAATCTCTTTTGTGATTGTTAATTATTAGTACTGTTCCATCTCTGAAGACTATGCTTTTGGATTCATACATATAATATTTCTGGCAATAAATTTCAGAATATGTTTCAAAATTTTCTTTAAATCTGAAAAGTAAAACTTAAAAAAAAAAATTTGTATTTAGTTTGCATGATTCTTGTTATTCTGTGCTGGTTTTATTGTCTGTTGGGAGGGTCATAATATCAATAAGAGACACATGCACTGATTCTATTTTACTTCTTTAATTGTATCCCCTTCAGTTGGTGAGCTAGCAGAATCATTAGAGCATCAGAAAAATTACTTTGTGGCATTTCTTCTTGCTCTTTATATTTTGAGTTCACATCCTGTCTGCCAAAGTCAGTTTTGCCTTTCATCACTTTGGGGTGGATAAATTAAAGTATCAATCAAGTACTGGGGTAGATGGCGTTCACTGATTCTCCTCCCCACAAAATTGTGGGCTTTGTGCCAAAATTAAGAAGGATTATTATTAGTCAACTAGTTAACCATCGAACCAATTAACTAATTGAGTGCTTAATTAATCATTCAGACAATCAGTCAATCGGCTAAAGTCCTTTCATTGCCATTCACAACCTCATCAAAGACATGCCCTTATTACTCTACGTCCATTTCTCTTCTCTAGAATCCAAAGAATACAAGACAACATCATGCATGAATTTCCAACAACATGAAATTCTTGCATATTTCTTTAAAAGATGGAATGCCATATTTTCATTTGAAGTCTGAAAATAAATAACATGATGTATTCCATTAATTCCTTTTATATTCTTTTTGTAGCAGGTATTTTTGCTGTGGGCTCTTATTGTTGTTGGTGGATAAACCAACGTTACAAACGTTACAAACCAAACAACTGTGTTTCTTGGTCGTAACCGTTCTGTTCTTTGTATCTGATTCCAGTTTTAAAGACTGAATGGAATTTGGTGGGGGAGATTTGGACTATATTGAAGGTTCCTTGTTGATTCCTATAATAGTTGTTGTTGTTTAGCCCTCGGCCAATCTTCGTTAAGCAGACCTTTGTTTGATCAAAGGAATTCCAGTCTTTGATCATAAATCTTTTCAAATGTTCTCTGCAGAATATCTACAACTGCATTATCACTTTCTCTTTTTCAAAGACAGTGGTTGTAATTTGAAGGAGATATTTGGCTGCTATTTCAAGCAGGTCAAAACGTCACATTGTTGTTGCTCTTGTTGATGTCTTTGTGTTTAACAGATCTACTTCGAAATATTGTAAAAAGTCAATCTGCTGTTCATGAGTGTCACAAAGGCACTGCACACTAAATTCTGTCTGCCTGTCTGCCCGCCAGCCTGCCTGTTTGTCTGTCTGCCTGCCTGTCTATCTGTTTGTCTGTTTGTCTGTCTGTCTGTCTGCCCATCTGTCTGTATGTCTAACTGTAATGAATTTTGTAGTAATTATAGCAGAGGTGGGCAATATGGATTTCACTTCATCAATTAAACATATCAGGAAATGCAAGACTATCTTACTGTAATTATAGAATGGTTCTCAAAGTTTTTACTTGTAGATACTGATGGCTCTGTGTAATTATAGGGAAAAACTAATTGAAACGTTATTAAAATATCTAGAAAACTGTCCACGGATATAATGTTAATACGAAGAGAAGACTACCAATAGAGAAATAAGGTTATCAATATAAGAGAAAAATAATTAGTTTCAGAAAAAAGTTTGGAAATATATTTCTATTAACAATCTTGTTTTATTAGCAGCTTCCTTTCTATCTCAATAGTGTTTGCTATAAAGAAACAGTCTTTGTTTTTATATATATAAGCATTTATATATCTTTACTAAAAGTCTGTTGTCTGTCAATATATAGAGAAGAGTGTCACTAACAGAATAGACTGCTAAAACAGAGGGAAGAATGCGAATACATAGAAAAGACAATCAATATAAAGAGGTATGTGGTAATATCCAGAAAAGACTGTTAATATACAGAAAAGACTGTTAATATACAGAAAAGACTGTTAATATACAGACATACAACTATTAATGTTGATATAAATTAGAATGGATTGTTAATGTGGAACAGGCTGTTAATATAAAGAGAAAAGGCAGTGAGCTGGTAGAGTCATTTGCATGTCAGATAAAATGCTCCAAATTTTGCCAAGGTTGACTTATCCTTTCATCCTTTCAGGATCAATAAAATAAGTACCTGTTGTGAACTGGGGTTGATGTAATCCACTTTCTCCCTTCCCACCCAAGTTGCTGGCTTTTGCCAAAAATTGAAACCATGATACAAAGATATAGAGAAAAGACTTAATATATACAGAAGAGTGTTGATGTACACACAGCACTTCTAATAAATAGACAAAGCTGTTAATATAGAGAAAATCCCATTAATATAGATAAAAATACTATTAATATGAAAAAAATAGCTTTACAATATGTATGATTAATATGTATATAACAAGAAGGTATAATATATAGTAAAAGCTATCAATGAAGAAAGAACATTAAGATATGTGTGTGTGTGTATATATAACGTGTATATATATATATATATATATATATATATATATATATATATATACATACATACATACATAGAAGAAAAGGAGTTAAAAAATTGGATTGCATAAATAACATATAGTTATGCAAGAATAAAAAAAATCATTTCCTTGAAGCATCTGATAAATGATTTTCTGTGAATATTGGCTGAGATGTTCTTCTTGAATTAACGAAAGATGATTGGACTGTGAAACTAGAATGTTCCGTAAGAGTCATCAAATTGCTCACTTTCATACATTTAAAAATCTTCAGCAATTCTTTTCTGAAGTCTGAAATAACTGCAAAGTATACAATATCTGAAGAATACTTACAGTACAAGATCATTGTGCTAATTGCATAAAGTAATGAAAAAGTACAGGTGTTTGTGGCATTGTTTACCTTGTCCCATGGCTCATAAACCAGAAACACCAAGCTTATAGGAGTCTGAGAAGCAATAAATGCTGTATTAGTGTAAAAGACCAGTTTTAAATTTTGCATTGCTCTCATTTTGCGAGTGTTAATGGTAGCTGGTTGTGTCATGTTATTAAAAAGTTCCTTGTTGGCATAGTGTTGCCTTAGTTTGAGAACAATTAGAATATTACAAGTGAAAAGAAAAAGAGTTGGAATATAACATAGAAAGAATATTTCCAAAATAACCCAATAACGGTAAAATTGCTTGTAAGTAGAATTGGTAATACCACAATTTGTAATAAGAATAGTTGTGTTGGTTTCTGGTTTGGTTTTGTATTCTCTGCCATGCCCATACAGAACATGAGATTCTAGCAATATACAAATGGTTAACAGAATTATAATTTGCTTCTTGGAACCGTTTTCATTATTTGGATTCCTCATCAAGATTGGCTTCATGACGGCAGTAACTCTTTGAATTGAAATGAGCACAAGTAACCAAGAATTAAAGATGCCAACTGGGTCAAATAGCCATTTTGTAATCTTACATACAATTTGATTCTCTGTGTAAAGATTAATATCCAAGGAATAAAGGTATTTTAAAAGTAGAGAGAAATCAAGGATGAACAGATTGGAAAGGGCTAAAGCAATGAGTTCATTTCTGATGACGTTTCTCTTTAATTTTGGTCTCCATTACCAAAGACAAGCAATTTGTAACGTTTCCCACAAGAATCAAAAAGGGAGGAAAATAAAGCCAAATTATATCTGAAATATGTGTCAAGCTTCCTGAGCAACATGACTTCCAGACAATATTCGGAATGTGTTGAATAATGTCATCAATACAACACAGAGATTCAGTGATATTCCTTATTTCTGAATAATTCCACAGTTGACCATTTTCTGTGACATATTGAAATGAATAGTTGCACTCCATTTGGTATCAATTTTTTTTCAAGAAAGAGTGAAAGAAAGTTCTTTTCAAAGGAAAAGAAAAAGTACTTTATTGAATGGAATCTTCAGGTAAATAATTAAATGAGCTCAGGGAATATTTCAGCTGACAGTAAATGAGTTGTTGTAATGTTCATGCTTTTCTCAACAGTATTTCCTATGCAGTGTGAAATAGTTTTAACCAAGCTTGAAACAAGAGCAGAAATGGAATTTACTTTTTAATATCTTCCACAAAAAATTTAAACCTTCTGTAACCATACTTCTTTTGAAATATGCTGCCGCTGCTTCAATTAAGTTTGAAAATAATGAAGAATCTTGTAAAATTATTGTCATTATTAAACTGGTGTTGAAATTTTGATGGAAGGATATCTCTGATTACTTTAAATATGAATTTTATATCATTAAACCAGGTGCAGCTTTATGTGGGTTAGTAAAGATGTAAAGGCTGTTTTGTTTGAGTTTTAGTTGAAATATCTTTATCCTGCTTCTTTTCGAGTAAAGAAACAAAACAAACAAAAAAAAAACCCCAAAAAAACAACCAAACTTGTTTTAATTAATAAAAGCCACCTGAAGTCACAGGTTTCAGTTTGCAAGACCTGCTTTTCTTTTATTATTATTATTATTATTATTATTATTATTATTATTATTATTATTATTATTATTATTATTTAAAATTCCTTGATATCAGCAAACAATATTACAAAAACGGGTGTGTGGAGAAATGATTAAATATTTCATTATAACCAGAATAAATATTTGAACATATTCCTCCAGGAGAAAAAAAAAAACCTAAAAACAATCAGTTAATTCTCAGGTTGACTAAATTAAACAAGCAAAATATTCTCATAGAAAATATTTACAAAATCAAAGTTTTAGATAATTAAAATAATAATTCCAGAAAGTACTTTTGTTGATGTCCTTTCTTTGATAGGAATGATAAAAAAGCCTACAGGTATATCCAATTATCATTTTTTGAAATAATGTATATTTAAGAAAAAATTTCGTAGTCACCAAAATCTGTAGAATTGCAAAAGTATTTCCAAGTAAATTCCAGACAAATTTCTACAACTCTATCAGCTGCGGATGCGAATACATAAATAAAATGAATAAAAAAACAGATGAAAATGAATTTTGAAAGGATTTCATATATTTCATTCCATAAAAATGTTTTCCTTCATCACCAGATTTAGATTTTACCAGTAAATCTCAGCATTCATAATATGGCTTCTCAATTATTTCTCGTCACAACTCAGTAAATATATATATATGTGTGTGTGTATGTGTGTGTGTGTGTGTGTGTGTGTGTGTGTGTGCAAGTGTGTTGTTTACTTATATGTATGCATATGTCTGTGACATATTGAGGAACACACTGACACACATACACACACACAGGCACACACACATACACACACATTGATATACATGTGCATATATATGTGTATATAATATATAATTATATATAAATGGACAAGTACACATAAATACATGAAATCCTATAAATCTCTCCATATATATGTATATATATATATATATATATATATACATATATATATATATATACATATATATATATATATATATATATATATATATATATATATATATATATATATATATATATATATATATATATTTTATATATATATATATATATATATATATATATATATATGTATATATATATATATATATATATATATATATATATATATATATATATATACATATATATATATATATATATATATATATATATATTTTATTTATATATATATATATATATATATATATATATATGTGTGTGTGTATATATATATATATATATATATATATATATATATATATATATATATATATATATACATATATATATGTAACTATACATACATGCATACGTATACATAACATTGTCTATTTTATCTGTTTTGTGATTCTCTGCACATCAATAGCATGGGAAGAATATGTTTACATTCTTAGTTCACCGACAAGTCTTTGTAATATGGAAATAAATACACACGTACATATAGACACCATTATATATAACCAGTATATATACACACACACACACACACATACACTGACACACATAAACAGACACACACACAGACGTACATACACACACATACGCACACACATGCACATGCACACATACATGCTACACATGCAAAATAAATATAAGTATGCACACAAATTTTCTCCTCACTAAGTGCTGTCTTATGAATGAATGGCAATAATATATTGTATGTACGTATATACGCATACATGTACATACATACATACATAAATACATGCATACATGCATACACACAGAGGCACACGTATATATATGTATTTATACTTATATAAATATATGCATGCATGTATGTATAAACATACACATACATATATCTATGAATATATATATATATATATATATATATATATATATATACATACCTGCATGTATATCTATGTATATATATGCATGTATATGTCTATGTATTCTCTCTCTATATATACATGCAAATTTACACACACATTCATGCATATATATAAATGTCTGCTCATAGGATGAGCTCCTGAATCTTAAGAACCTTCCGGTCCAGAGAACAAGGTGTCCTCATTCCACTTTTCTCCTCCTTTGTTCGGCCACACCTCGAATACTGCTGCCCCTTGTGGTCTCCCAATACATAACAAAACATCTCGAGGATTGAATCACTCCAGAGGGCACTCACCAAACGAATTGAAGGCATGACTGATCTCAATTACTGGGACCGCCTTAAAGCCTTGAAACTCTACTCTCTCCAGCGCCGCCGTGAGCGGTACGTCATTTGTACGATGTGGAGAATATACCGCCAGAATTGCCCAAACGACTTGATTATTAGTTTCAAGGTTCCTCCAAGGTTGGGACCACGGGTCATACATCTGCCTAATTCAGGATCACAACATATAGGTACGACTGCGACATAATGTCTTTTCCTCAACAGGCCCTACACTGTTTAAGATTATCCCAGAACTGATTAAAGAGAAAAAGGATCCCATCACCTTTAAACGGAGTCAGGACAGATTTCTTCAAGGAATGCCAGATAAGCCACCCATACCTGGATACAACTCACTCAACAAGAACTCACTACTTGAATGCCGCAATTCTCGACAAGAGAGGCAGAGTGCTGTGAAGGTGCCATCACGGCGGCAGAAGTGCAGGACGCGATGGCAGAATGCTCGAGGGACAAATCGCCGGGTTTGGATGGTCTACCCTACGAGCTTTACAGTTATACACCAGACTTATTTGGAGACGTCTTGGCAGCAGTGTACTGCAACTGGCAGCAAAACGGGAGCATCTCCGGTTTTGTGAACCGAGGAGCCGTAACGCTGCTGAAGAAAGATCCAAACAGGCGGGACGTAATAGATAACTTTAGGCCCATCACTCTGCTCAATGCAGATTTGAAAATTTGGGCGAAGGTGTTAGCTAAGAGGTTGGCGCTTGTCATCGAGAAACTGGTCGACAAGGCGCAAACGTGCGCCGTGCCGGGCCGGAGCATCCATGACAACCTCCATCTGATGCGCTACATCCTAGACAGGGTAGTTAAGGAACCTGGCATGGGTGAGGCCCTGATCAATTTGGATCAATCCAAAGCTTTCGATAGGGTAGACCACCGATACTTGGAGGCAGTCCTCATAGCGGTTGGTTTCGGTCCCGTCTTCCGCGGCTGGATAGCTGCCTTGTACGGTAGCATCCCTTTGGTAATTCGCATGAAGAGACATCTATCGAGACTTTTCGACATTGCACGTTCGGTCCGTCAGGGATGCCCCCTCTCCTCGCTTCTGTATGCATTGACCTTCGATCCACTACTGCGCAAGCTGGCGACGCTGAGGGGCATCTCAAGAGAATTGGGATGCGGGACGAGCGTGTCCACATACGCGGACGACGTCACCGTCATAGTGTCGAGCCACAAGGACATCGACCTGGTCGGCTAGGCACTGAAAGACTACGAAGCGGTAACAGGAGCGAACAGCAATCGGGAAAAGTCAGTGGGCTTGCGGCTCGGCACCTGGAGAAGCAAGCCCATGCTGTCCAATAGCATCTCCATCGTGGGACGCTAGACCAACGGACCGGTTAAATTGCTCGGAGTCTGGTTCGGTCCGGAACTTCAAATAGAGAAGAACTGGGGCGAAATAACGACTAGGGTGGCCACTCTCACCCAGCAATGGGCCGAGAGGAAGCTATCCCTAAAAGGTCGGGTGGAGGTGGCGAACGCGTACATCGCGTCCGTCATCGATTACCGTCTGACCATCGTGCCTTGTCCTGACCCTACCATCACCAAACTGGAACGCATACTCTTCCGCTTCTTGTGGAAGGGAAGCGTTCCGATGGTTAAATGATCCATTTGCTGTCAACATTCACTAAATGGACGGCTAGGCATGCCGTGGTTGATGATGCGCAGACATGCGCTGAGACTTCGACCGGCGCTTCATAGACGATGGTGAACAGGTGTGGACGCTGTTTGTGCGGCGCACTTTCCCGCAGCTCGTCTCCTTGGCCGAACTGCAGTCGTGGATCAAACAGAGACCGAGGTTAGGCGAATGGCACTTCGAGTGTCGCGTTGCTCTCAAGCAACTCTGCAGTCCGGGACCAAACTTGTGCGACTTCATTACAACAAAGGCGTTCTATAGAGGATTAGTGGAGGGGAAGTGCGACGATGTTCTCGGGCAGAATCTGGGCGTCGACGAGGAACACCTGACCCGCCTGTTCAGGACGACTTTAGGGCCGGGACCTATGGACAATTACCAAAGATCCCTGGCCTGGCAGTGCTATCGAGAAGCATTACCAGTTCAGGATAAGCTCTACAGGCACGGTTCGAGACATACCGGGCCGACTTGCCTGAGATGCGGTCAGACCGACGAAACCGTTCTGCACGCACTCGGGCAGTGTCCAACCATTTCGGACCTGTGGGCTTATGCTGAACGGCTGCTGTCACGTGTGGGACGAGTCCGCCTTTCGGCCGAGTTTATTGTGAAAATTGCTCCGCCACCGTCCCTCAACCGGGAAGGTAAGGCAGTCTTCATCGTACTGGTGGCCATGGTGAAAGAATGTGTGTGGTGGACTCGAGCAAAAGGATTAGAGACAAACACTTATTTCTCTGGCCAATCGGTCAACAACTTTTTCAAGCACCACTTGAAAAGGAAGGCGAGAATGGAGAGGCAGGTTTTGTCTCGTGAAAGTTTAAAAAAAAAGTGGGTGAATGTAGCGAAGATGATGCGTGCGAGCGACGAA
>NC_142938.1:83326668-83336668 GCF_046866305.1 Octopus bimaculoides | reverse complement strand
ACTTTGCGTTATCTAGTTAGGTTCCTTTACGTTCTGAGTTCAATTCTTGTAGAGGTCAAGCTTGCCGTTCACCCTCCCGGGATCAATGAAATATAGTACTTGTCAAGGACCGGAGTAGATTTAATCGACTATATTCTTCTTCTGAGTTCAAATTCTGCCAAGATCACCTTTAGATTTCATATAGACAAGGTCGATAAATTAAAGTACCAGTCAAGAGCTGGTTTTATGTGGTTGGTTATCGCAACAGGTCGTTGAAATGTGAGATATACTATATCTTTATTTACGATGTTTTCATTCGTAAGTTATAACAAATATCATTGTTTATTAATTAAAAGCTATAATGATAATCTCGTTACTTATAACTTAATTATAAGTATTTATCACTAAGTATAACTCTTAGTTTAGGCTGCGTAAATGTTATGATGTATCAAACCAAGACGTTGAACGTGCGTTCATTACGTACATGCATGTTGAAGATATAGATTATATTTTTTTGACCGTTACACATAAAAAAATACAGTTTCATTAATATACAGAAATAAATTCAACAAGTTGAAAGAAATGAGAAATAAAAGAAATTAAGTTTCTACATTAATTTATTATATACATTTTTTTTTACATTTATAGAAATTTAGAAACAAATCATTTCGCCGTAGAGAATTTACGACTTAAATTTTATATCAACTAATTTCTCATTCTAACTATAAGGTTTCACGACAATTCAATATTGTCGGATTTGAGTATTGAACATGGCATATATATTAGCCGATACTCAAAAGGGTGAGTGTCGTGGATTTTAGTAACATACAACGATCACTGGAGAGTTTGCCGAAAAATCAGGGTTTTTATAACTACTCATACACGAATCATAGAACCGTAACCCCGTGAAAGATTTCTTCAACGAAGTTCATAATTCGTATATGGGCAGTAATTCTTAACCAATGAGAAATCAATAATTTCTCATGTTCGGGCAAACGAACTTACGTTCTCTCTCCGCCTCTTATGAGTTTGCTACACTGGAATCGGTTTACACTATCATAATGCCGAATTTCTCAAAGCAGGTTCCTAGGTACCCTATGGCTTTGTAAAAAAACTTCTTAAGTTCCACGAGATTAGGCGATTTTTAAAAAAATTATTTTAATAAAATTATGTGGATGAGGAATTTTTTCCCAACCAAGCTCTTCGATCTTCTGTGATGTGATCTTTGCAGTGTGGGGTCGCGCATTGTCCTGATGAAACATCACTCCTTTTCAATTCACTAAAGCGGGTCTTTTTTCTTCAAAGCTTGGTTCAAACGCTCTAATTGCTGACAGCAGACTTGAGCATTGATTGTTGCATTCGGCGGTAACAATTCAAAGTGAATTACTCCTTTGCAATACTACCAGATAGAGAGGAGAACCTTTTTTTCTATGAAGTTCCCTTCTCGGTTGTGGTTGAGATTTTTCCCTTTTACCAAGCCACAGTTTACGACATTGAACATTTCGATAGAAGATCCATTTTTCGTCACCAGTCCCTAGTCTATCCAAAATCGGTGAAATGAGTCCGCGAGAACGGAGAGAAGAGCAGATGTTAACTCGGGATTTGCGGTTGCTTTCGGACAATTCATGAGGCATCCATTTTCCAAGTTTAGGAACCTTTCCAAGATGTTGAAGATGACGGTGAACAGCTGTATGGCTTGAACTAAGCTTTATTGCCAATTCTTCAACTGATAATGCAGGACTTTCTTCAAGTAATGCCTGTTCAATCTTCATCTTCAAGGCTGGAATCTCCACTTCTGAATTTTGCAAACCATCTTCTGCAAGTTCTTTCATTCAAGCATTCTTTCCCATAAACTGAATGTATGTTTCGAGTCGCTTTGGCTGCAGAGTTTCCTTTTTTGTACTCATAAAGCATTCTGTGCCTCAAATGCTCTTTGGATATTTCCATGTTAGAAAGGGTTTTAATCAAAGAAATTTTAATTCTGTTATTCTGTAAAATAATATTTAATTTGTTTAAATGTCACAAATGCATAAAAATAATTTTTAATTCCATTAGACACCCTAAAATACTATTAAATTTCATTCAATTTTAAAAAAGGTAAAACTGGACAGAACTTATGGGATGACCTGATACAGAAAGTTTAGATGGAATTGAACGCCTCCGCCGTAAATGTTTCAGCTGTATCAAAGAGTAAACAATTTGTGGACTCGCCAGATTTAAGTCTCACCAACTGACTGTGCTTGGCGCGTTGTTGAAAGGGCAACTAATTGACTCCATAACAATACTATAACTTCACTGAAGGTGGCCATTGTCCAGGTGATGTCCGAAATAAATAAGGACCATTTAGTGGATGCATATCAACGATTTCAGTTGGATTATTCATGGAAGAATCTCATTAGAAAACTTATCGAGAACTTGTGTATGATTTGTTTTTTTACATTTTATTTTTATTAGATTAGAATTATTTTATTAAATTGGCAAATATGACCTCAAATACCTGCGGTACTCTGTACTTAAAATTTAAGAATTAAAGTACTAAAAACAATGAACTTATGTATACATTTCTTATTTCTTTACTGCCTACAGGGGGCTACACACAGAGGGGACAAACAATGAACTTACGTATACATTTCTGAGGTTCTCTACAAAAGCTTCTTACTACCACACACACACACACACACACAAACACACACATACACACACACACACACACACACACACACACACATGCGCGCACACGCGAGTTTTTTTTGTGCCACAAATAACATCTAAGTGTTCTTCAAACCGGTTAGAAAATCCCATCCAAAAATAATGAAAACAAAATTTTGACCTTGGAACGTTGTTAATAGAGAATTGATCCAAGCAAAAACAATTATTGTACAATGTATATCTCCGAGTTTGCAAAATACGAAATAAAGTAATTTTTAAAGTGTTTAGTAAACAATATCAAAATGTTATTTATCTGAGAAAGACAACTTATATTCCAATAAGTTTCCCCTATCGAAAAGCGCCTAATAAAACAACTAATTTTCCGAAAACGAATTCGCAAATAAAGTTAATAATACAACTCTTTTCAACCGAGTATATTTTATATTAAATGTTACATTTTAAATAGACAAACCATTTTAATTTGAAATTTTAAAAATCATCATTTTGCTATCAGCAAAACGACCGAAAATCGAACTAGTTTATTTTATAAAATAAATGCTATTCATCATTTAAAAAATTATTCAGGTTTAGACAATGTTGAAGAAACCCTTACAATATATATATATATATATATATATATATATATATATATATATATATATATATATATATATATATATATATATATATATATATATATATATATATATATATATATATATATATATATATATATATATATATATATATATATATATATATATATATATATATATATATATATATATATATATATATATATATATATATATATATATATATATATATATATATATATATATATATATATATATATATATATATATATATATATATATATATATATATATATATATATATATATATATATATATATATATATATATATATATATATATATATATATATATATATATATATATATAGTGTAAGGGTTTCTTCAACATATATATATATATGTAAAATAATAAATAAATTAGGAAGCTTGCATTTTGTGTAAGAAGAGAATAAAGAAATGTTGAAAATTTCATTTAATGTTTCATTAGAATAAAGGTGATGGAGATTGTCCGTAAAATAGACGTGTGGGTTCTGCGATATTGTATTTTTTTTTATTTATATTGTACCAATATAAATTCGGAGACTGCTGCTGTAATGTATTTTACATGTGAACGGAATTAAGCTTTAGGAAATAATTCAGTTGAGTTTAAGAGTTGTATTAGAGTTATCTCCCTTACACGCTTCTGTCATTTCGCTAAACATAATCCATTCTGTTCATTGTTTTCGCTTTCTTTATTGTTTCCGCACATTTGCATAATCACGTGAAGTTTATTTTCCTTTTTATAGTTTGTTAACGAAATGTTTCTTCTCTTTTATCAACATCGTCTATTATTTATAGAATACATATTTGAATAAAATGCATGGCTACGTGGTTAAGAAGCTCGATGTGCAACCACAAGGTTTCGAGTTCAGTTCCACATGGTTAATGTCTTTAATTCTAACCTCCGACCGACCAATGTTTTGTGAGCGAATTTAGTTGATGGAAACTGGTTGGAATCCTGTCGTACACGTGTGAGTGTGTGTGTGTGTATGTATATTTGTGTGTGTGCGCGCATGCGTATTGTGTACATGTATGCGTTTGTTACGCCTTGTTCGTTTGTTTATATCCCCTACAACCCAACGGTTCGGCAAACAAGACCAAATGTGTTCGGTCGATGCCTCACAAGGCATCATGGTCCCTGCCCAAACGCTTGAACAAGTAAAAGGTAAAATATTACATTTTTATTGTTCTTGTTCAACAACAGACATGACCTGGCCTCTGATCAAAGGCGTTCTGCAGGCGTGGCGGGTGGAGAGACGTTTACTTCCCAACCACATAATTCTGGGTACAATTCCAGTGTATGGCACCTATAACATCGGACCAACCAAAATCTTATGAGTGGATTTGGGAGACGGACACTGAAAGAAACCCGTCATATATATATATATATATATATATATATATATATATATATATATGGGAGAATATACAAATAATAACAACAGACGAGGACAGGTGGTGTAAATAACAAAAGTATATATTAGTATGACGCTCGGGAATACGGAAAGTCTTTGACGTTTCGAGCTACGCTCTTCAACAGAAAGAATACGGAGACAAGGAGAAAAACACGGAGAAAAAAAATTGAATAGTGGTCAGTCAACGGTCAATCATAATAATGGCCGATCATAACAATGACTGACCGGAAGTTAGAAATTCTTATTTCAGGAGAGCTAAGAAAGGGGGAGATAACAAACGGTGATCGGGAACGAGGGGCTGTGTGTGGGAGGTAGAATGCTGGTGATCTTGACGTATGTAGTGTGAAAATGGGGAAGGGAGAAAGGGAGAAAGTAGTTGGTCAGTTGTAGTGTGTGCGTGGTGTGATGCGAGGGTATTGGTGTGGTGTGCGTGGTGTGATGCGAGGGTATTGGTGTGGTGTGATGTGAAGGTGTTGGGAGGTGGGGAAGGCATGGGTGGAGTGTGGGTTAGGCTGAGGGTGGGGTAGAGGTAGGGGTCTGTGGGTAGGGGTGGGTGGTGGGTGTAAGGAATTGGATGGGGTGGAGTGGGAAGGTAGAGTAGGAGTGTGTTGGGGTGTGGTGGGATGAGCTTATGAGAGGGTGTTGACGAGGAGGGAGACGGGGAAGGTGGATGTAAGAGAGGGGGAAGATGGGTATGGGATGGGAGAGGAAGAGAGGAGAGAGGGTGGGTATAAGAGAGGGAAGGTGGATTAAGAGAGGGGGAAGGTGGGTATGGGGGAGAGAAAGAGGGGAAGGTGGGTATGGGGGGGAGAAAGAGAGGAAGAGAAAGAGAGTGAGAGAGAGGGAAGAGGGGTATGGGGGAGAAAGAGAGGAAGAGAAAGAGAGTGAGAGAGAGGGGAAGAGAGTGAGAGAGTAAGGGTGAGAGAGTAAGAGAGTAAGGGTGAGAGAGTAAGAGAGTAAGAGTGTAGAGAGTAGGAGAGTAAGAGTGTAGAGAGTAAGAGTGAGAGAGGGGGGAGTACGAGAGAAGAGAGTGAGAGAGAGTAAGAGAGAGGAGAGAAAGAGTAGGGGTGAAGAGAAGTGGGAGTGGAGAGAAGTATGAAGAGAGGTGAAGAGACGTACAAAGAAGTAGGAATCGGAGCAGGAGGTGGGGGAGGGGAGAGATGGGTGGTAGGAGGGAGGGTGGGGGAGAGAGACAGGAGGAGGGGGTTAGATGAAGAGTGAAGGGGAGTTGAGCCCATGTGGCGCAAAGGAGCGAAGATAGAAGATTAATCTCTGTTCACGGCCCCTGTGCATGGACAATCCAAACACAGACAGGTGTTGCCGCAAGGAGTGGCCGGCAGAACGGAAGTGGCGTGACACCGGGGTGTCATTGCCGACGTTGATATCTCGGAGGTGTTCCGCGAATCGGTCGGCCAGGCGGCGCCTCGTTTGTCCGATGTACAGGGATTGGCAGAGAGAGCAGGAGAGGCAATATATGATGTTGGTAGACGTGCAGGTGAAGGAGTCGGTGATGCGATAGGGTCGGTGATGGGTGCTGGTGAGGAGGGTGGTGTTGGAGAGGTAAGGGCAAGTGCGGCAGCGTGGGCGGGAGCAGGGGAACGAGCCAGGTTGGGAGGTTGGGTTGGGGAAGAAGCTGTGGACCAAGAGGTTGTGGGCTCGTTTGAAGGAGGGGAGGGGTCGATTAGGGAAGATGTGGGAGGTGGAGGGGTCGGACTGGAGTCGCCGAAAAGCTCGGAGAATGGAGCGTTGGAGGGGTAGGGTGGTGGGATGGTAGGTGAGGGGAAAAGGGAGGCGGGAAACGGCAGGGCGGGTTCGGGGGGAGAGAGCAGATGCACGGTCCACAGAACGTGCTCTGGCAAGGGCGGTGTGGATGGTGGTGGGTGGATATCCACGCAGGCTAAAGTGGTGAGCCATGAGTTGAGACTGAGTCTCAAAGTCATGGCTGTCGCTACAAAGTCTGCGTAGACGGAGGAATTGGGAATAGGGGATAGAAAGTTTTGTGTGTCTAGGGTGGGAGGAGGAGAAGTTGAGATAGGAGTGTGAGTCTGTGTGTTTGTAGTGGATGTTCTGACACTATTGTGCATATCCTTCTTGCAAGGTTGAAGGGGATGTTTGTTTTAGTGTGTCTTGGGTGGCATGAATCAAATAGTAGATATTGTTTGGCGTCTGTGGTTTTGTAAAATATGTCCGTTTCTATTTTTAGGTTTACTTTTTTAATTAGTATATCCAACAAAATACTAGAACAAAATACTAGAGACTATAGACTACAAGAACTCAAAAACACACTAATTGACAGACACTACCCAGTTCAACTCATAGAGGATGGAATCAGACGTGCATCACAAATTAACATAGAAAACTTAAGAAAAGTTAAACACAGCAACACACCTTCCCCGAAAATACTGCCGTACATATCCACATAAAACCCCAGAAACAAAGAAGCCTTCACCATCATCACCCAAAACATACCAATGCTACATAAGGACCCCAAATTAAAGGAAAATTTACACACACACAAAATCATTAAAAGCTACAAACAACCAAAATCACTGAAAAAGATCCTCACAAAGGCAAAATTATTTTCCAAAATAACAGATGCAACAGTAAAAAAATGTGGTCGACCAAATTGCGCAACATGCCCAAACATTCTAGAAGGTTCAGAATTCCTCTTCAAAGAGGGACAAAAATTCAAAGTTAAATCTGACTTTACTTGTGCCTCAGAAAACCTTATTTATGTAAATTTTATAACATTTTTCTGACATAATTTAAATATATACTTTAACCATGTAACACAAGCCTTCTGTAGTTTTTTCACTCTTATTATCTTTTATATATATATATATATAGTTACCCAAGGTTTCACATCTATAAAGCGCATAGCTTTACAGCGTCTCTTCAGACCCTAATGGCCGGTGACCTATAACCTTTCTTTGAACAGAGGTTATTGGGTCGATTCTGTTTTTCGTTCAGACCTCTTGAGTATTGGGTTACATTATCTAATATGAAGTAACAATTCCAGGTCTTTACGTTCCATGTTCAAATCCTGCTGAGTTCAGTTTTGCCTTTCATCCTTTCGGGGTGTATAAAGTGAAATATCACTCATGTAAAATCTTCCTAGTTTCGGCACAAAGCCAGCAATGTTAGAGGAAGCCGATTCCATGGATCCGTGTGCTCAACTGGTTCTTATTATATCGACCACGAAAAAATGAAAGGCAAGTTGACTTCAGCACAATTTGAACCGAGAGCGTAAATGAGTCGGGAAAAAAAATGTCAGAGAACATTTGGTCCGCCTTCCGAATGATAACGAAAATATTAAATACTATCGATTGTTTCTAAAATTGAAATATGATCGGAAAGTTTTCGAGTGGCCCTTTTCCCGCGAAGAACAAAAGCAAAGATTTAGCAAATGCAGGGGAGAGAACTCTTGCAACCACATTTGTTATCCGACCATAAAATAGTTTTGTATAAAAAAAATTCTACAAGTTATCTTTTAATGAATCTCGAGAATCATAGAATATTTTCCAGTCAGCATATCCTTGTAAAATTTATTCATTGCAGATATTGCTGTATGGCTAAAAAGATTTTTTCGTTACCATATGACTCCGGGTTTGATTCCACTTGGTCAAGGAGTTCTGTACCAATGTAATAGATAGCAGTAATATACTAAGTAGCCAGTTCTACAAACTACACATAACCTCTTTACATGATAGTCAGTATTATGGAATCATATTTGTGGCTGTTCTGTCAGCCCTACATCCTCCCATTTACAAGCTAGTATTATGTTGTAATAATATAATGGTTTTAAATTTTGGCACAAGGCCAGCAATTTCAAGGGAGCAGTTAAGTCGATTTCATCGACCCCACCCTAGTGCTCTAAATTTGATACTTATTTTATCGACCCCGAAAGGAGTGAAAGGCAAAGTCAACCTCGGTGGAAATTGAACTCAGAACGTAAGGATGAATAAAATACCCTGCGTGCTGACATGTATCGTCAACTATACAGATACTCCTCCCTTTCCAAAGGGAGGAGTCACTTTTAGCGTCCCCACCTTAACTGACAAGCTTGTTTGACCAAGGGAAATATTGTGACTTGTCGAACCTATGCTTGGGATTGGTCGGTGGTGGCGTCGGATAATCCTTTTCCCTTGCTAAGCTTCTGACTGGATATACCTTGAATACATTACAAGTACAACATTGCTTTTCTGGAACCTTCGCTTCCAAAGCTATTCTAGGTCACTAGTTTTTCCAGACACTCAATTAAACAAATATCAAATTTACTTAATTTAATAGTAATACCACCTCCCTTCTGCATGCACAGTACTGTGTAGCTGTAATATACTGAGGTCAAAGAAATTTGTTAAAATTCATGGTAGTTTTTGTTTCTTCTTCTTCTTCTTCTTCCATCACAATGAGTTCCACTTCTATGCAAGGTCCAAGAAACTCCCTTATTTATATGGTGGGTACTGCATTTTAAAAGACCCACACCTTTATGCAGTCAGTGTATGAACTCCACATCTCAGACAACATTAGTGAAATGAAAAAACAAAAACAATGTGGTTATCCATCACTGTTAATTCATCATTTATTTATTTACTGAATTGAAAATGC
This sequence comes from Octopus bimaculoides, assembly GCF_046866305.1. NCBI lineage: Eukaryota > Metazoa > Mollusca > Cephalopoda > Octopoda > Octopodidae > Octopus > Octopus bimaculoides. Next base: position 83,327,380 of record NC_142938.1, on the reverse strand, counting down.
AACAAGTTACACACACAAACAAAAAAAAAGGGAAAATAGAAACAAACAAAATTCAATTCCTCTATTGTACATTTTCCAATTTAAAAAAAGAGATTTGTTTTTTTGTTATATTGATGTTAAAACAAACGGCATTAAACTAATCAATATTAAATGAGGACTGCTAGTATATTTTTTAAAGAAATTTTGCAGAGATGTGCTTCTTGATGTGTGGATTGTCATTATGCTGCTAAAATTAATATTAATTTTTTTTCAGAAGGTGAATGAATCTATAACTTTTTCCCCATTCAGTAACTCTTTGCATTTTCTGCACAACATAAAGAAAAGCATCTTGATATGGTTGTAAGATCCTGGCTGAGATTTGAAACATAACTTTCAGATTTTCCCAATTTAGAACCATGAACTAAAAGGGAAAGTGTCACCTTAAAAAGTGTAAATACTTACACAAATATTCTCTGACAAATCAGTAATGGCTGAATTGTATCTGAAGTGAGAGTCTTAGAAAGAAATATGTAAGGTTTCCTATCAAACAGTTTGGCTAAAGATTCTAGAAAGATGGTCAACTGATAAATTCAATCTATGCAGAGAGTTGCTAAACAATCTAGAGGTGGTGGTGATGGTGGGTGAATCTATGTCATTTGTTTTTATGAATTTTTCTCTCTCCACCTCTTTTAAGTTGCATGTTTATGTTGCACACACGAGCAATGATGCAACA